>NW_024543082.1:21905000-22090000 GCF_018167655.1 Microtus oregoni
TCTTTTTGTATCTCTATCAGCTGACAAAATGTCTACAAAAACGGTCACTGGACAATTATTCAATGGGTGGATACATAGATCGAGAATCTTTCACCTCTTATCTTACATTCTTGGGGATACTCTTTTCCTGATAGAGTCTTGAAAGTGGAAGAAGCTTACTATTCCAGGTGATTTTAAAGGTGTGCATACAATGACACATTTTAAAATCAAAATTCATGCCGCATTTCCCTTTATATACTGTTATCATTTTGTCTACTTATGTTTGCTCCAAAAAACAAAACTGATGATACTTTTTTTCTATGATGCATAAATGGTATACAACAATAGTTTCACTAAGATAAGTGGGTATTATTTTGTTTTGTTTTTAGAGACTGGATCTGACTATGTGCCTTAGGCTGGCTTCAAACTCATGACCCAACTGCCTCTAACTCCCAGCTGCTGGGATTATTGCATGTGTTACCATGCATAGTATGTTAGTAGGTTCAAAAGTGCTTAGTGAGAATTTTTGAATGCTAAGAATTGCTGAAAGTATAGTAGAGAATGAAACCATATTTTCCAACTCTTGAGTTAGACAGACTTCTAGGAACCTTGATGCTTCTTTTCCAGTGTCTCTTATCCTAATGGACTCTTTTAAAGACTTCAAGTAAACATGTTTTAACACACATTTAAATGTCCTTTCAGGACTCAAAGACTAAAAGGACTTGTCAGGACTAAACACCTCTCACAACAAAAAGCCTACCTTTTGAGTTTACAGTGCCTTTAAGATTGGTGTTAAGCATCTTTTTTCCCTGCTCATCTCTAGTGAAATAGGTTAATTTGTTCTCATACAACATATGAGATTTTTCTTCCTCCACTTCATTTCACTGTGAAGTTAGCAATTATTTATAAAGCAATCTGAGCTATCTGCTTGTCATCTGAATCTGCAGTCAGGATTGACCAACACTTCCTGATACCTAGACTGAGATTCAGTTTATGTACCTGTTTGACTGGGCTAACCAGTCCCCTGATACTTGGTTGCATATTATTCTGGGGGATGTCTGTGAGGATGTTTCTGGATGAGGTAGAGAAGTGAACTGGTGAACTGACTAAGGAAGATTGTCCTCTAAAGTATAGATGAACCTTATCCAATCTGTCTATACTCTCAATGGAGTTGGGGTGGGGAACCAATGAATTCTCTGTCTTTGAACTTACAAGAGATTGATGATTTTGCCTTCCACTTTGGACTTGTGCCAGCATTTATACTTTGAGTTTTCTGGACTTCAAGCCTTCAGAGTAGTTTGCTGAAGTTCTAGTTTCCTGGTTATGGATGGTGAGGCTTCTTAGATTACATAGTCAGATGACAATGTGTCATGCCAGCAAGCAATTGCAAAAGTAACTTGTAAATTATTTCCTGTATGTACTGTTGCTCATGTTTTTAGTTTTTCAACCAAATGCAGAAGTTAAACAGAAGACATACTCACAGGCCCTTTTCTTATCAGAATTCTTCCTGCACAAAAGCAAGTTCCCTTTGGGCAGCTCTCTTGGCCTTAAATTAATGGTTTATTAAACATAGTAGTGGTCATTCAGTCACTTCAATGACCTAGCCATGATCTTGTCTCCTTCAAGCCTTCAACCACTGTGAGGAAGTCTAGTACTTAAACTGGAGATTTCTTGATAAAGTAGGCCTGCCACTGCATAGCACACAGAAAGAAACAGCCATACCAAGAGTCCCCAGATGAACACTCCACCTGCAGGTGACTCAGCCTTAGTTATGTTTTATAACCCATAAGAAAACCCACGCAACTAGCACCATAGCATTCTGCCACATACCATATAGGTAGAGTTATCCTGTGGATGCACCACGAACAGATGCTGAACCTCACTTGCGTGCTTTGCTTACACAAAAGCAACTACATCTAATTGTTCACACCAAACTTATCCTTGGTTCTGTCATATCCTCATCATCAACTGACCAGAGGAATAGTTCTATCAAATTCCAAGTGAGTGAACCAATGATTTTCAATGGAATTACTTGCAGATTCTTTCTGACGTATTACTTATAGAAATATGGTGAGCCCAAAGCACCACATCATTGTGAAGCTCCAGTGCATCCTTCATGAGTATCTCATGTACCATGGAGACTCCTATATTCTTCTTGTTGAAGAATGTAACTAACACTGTTAGGTCCCAATGATACCATCACCTGTTTAGGATGGACATAGACACATGCTTTTAATGTCAATGTTTGGGAGGCAGAGACAAGCTTATCTCTATGAGTTTGAAACAGCCTGATCAACATAATAAGTTCCAGGATAGTCAGGGCTACGTAGTGAGGCCCTGCAATGCCACTCTTGGGAATATACCCAAGAGAGGCCTTATCATACAACAAAAGTATATGCTCAACTATGTTCATAGCAGCATTGTTTGTAATAGCCAGAACCTGGAAACAACCTAGATGCCCTTCAATGGAAGAATGGATGAAGAATGTATGGAATATATACACATTAGAGTATTACTCAGCAGTAAAAAACAAGGACTTCTTGAATTTTGCATACAAATGGATGGAAATAGAAAACACTATCCTGAGTGAGGTAAGCCAGACCCAAAAAGAGGAACATGGGATATACTCACTCATATTTGGTTTCTAGCCATAAATAAAGGACATTGAGCTTATAATTCGCGATCCTAGAGAAGCTAAATAAGAAGGTGAATCCAAAGACAAATATATAGGCATCCTCCTGAATATTAACCTTCATCAGGCGATGAAAGGAGACAGAGACAGAGACCCACACTGGAGCACCGGACAGAAATCTCAAGGTCCAAATCAGGAGCAGAAGGAGAGGGAGCACGAGCAAGGAACTCAGGACCGCGAGGGGTGCACCCACACACTGAGACAATGGGGATGATCTATCGGGAACTCACCAAGGCCAGCTGGCCTGGGTCTGAAAAAGCCTGGGATAAAACTGGACTTGCTGAATATAGCGGACAATGAGGACTACTGAGAGCTCAAGAACAATGGCAATGGGTTTTGTTTTTTGTTTTTGTTTTTTTTGTTGTTGTTGTTGTTTTTTTTTTTTTTTTTTTTTTGGTTTTTCGAGACAGGGTTTCTCTGTGGCTTTGGAGCCTGTCCTGGAACTAGCTCTGTAGACCAGGCTGGTCTCGAACTCACAGAGATCCGCCTGCCTCTGCCTCCCCCTGGGTTTTTGATCCTACTGCATGTACTGACTTTGGGGGAGCCTAGGCAGTTTGGATGCTCACCTTACTAAACCTGGATGGAGGTGGGCGGTCCTTGGACTTCCCACAGGTCAGGGAACCCTGATTGCTCTTCGAGCTGATGAGGGAGGGGGACTTGATGGGGGAGGGGGAGGAAAATGGGAGGCGGTGACGGGGAGGAGGCAGAAATCCTCAATAATTAAATAAATTAAAAAAAAGATCTGGACTGGTATTTATAAAAATAAAAAAAATAAAAAAGAAGAAATTAATGACCTAAAATATAAATTTTAGAAATATAAATTTTAGGAATTTAGTCAAAATTAGAGTATCTAGCTTCTTCTATTAGTTACTATATTTATTCTGTCACTAGATAATATGTTTCTCTTAAGGAGTTCCAGTTGATTTTTCTTTCTTCATTACTGAGTTTTAGAGAGACCTTTATCTCTCTATCTCTAGAACTCAGTGTGACTACTGTCCATAAAGTCTAGTCTCTTAAGTTTCAAACCCTCTTGGCTGTTTTCACTTACTGATTTCTCCTAATTATCATCTCTTAGGAACAAAATGGTCAGAGGAACATAAAGCAAGATCAAAAGATACATATTCAATGCAAAACAGCTCATCCTATTAGCCCCAAGCAACAAATAGTGCAGAACAGTCTCTATTGTATAGTAAAGGATGTTTCTGGGAGCCTGATGTTGTTAGATGAAAATCTGCTTAAGGCTATGCTAAAAAAAACAACATCCAGCGAGCCAATAACAAAAGCAGAACAGACATTCATTTTATGTTCTTCTCAGGCGCTCACAGTCTTTGTCCATGTTGAGAAAATCTAATATTATGCCAAGATGCTCAGAGGAGATTAACAACTTTTCATTAGATACTAACTCCTTCTATCATATTATTTTATCCCTTAAACAGTGGTTTTTAAATAACACAAAGGAACTAAGTAGGACAAAGATATTATATAGATAACAGTATGTTTATTCTAGCGTGACCCTTTGCAAATCATCCACGAGTGAACTCTCCCACATTTCACGAAAATGCGAAAATGGAATTAACTCTATTACATTATTCCTAAACCCTGTAGTGCTGGTAAGTATCTGTGCCAAAATCTCTTTTTAAAAGTCCTCACAGCAAAACTATTCTCATTCAACGTCAGATGAAAAGGGAAGGGAAAATATGTCTGAGTCATCTCAAACTTATCCAACACTTTTTTTTTTTTTTTTTTTTTTTTTTTTTTTTTGCTTGCCATCCTCCTATAATCTACCTTCAGTCACAATGGGATTACAGCATTAAAGTGGGACCGCGGCCAGGGCTGTACCAGGTATGCTCACAGCAGAAGCCAACATTATGAACAGGGCACAAATGCGCGTGGCCATCAGCACAGTGTAGCGCGGAAGAGCCAGCCATGTAACTAATCGCCTTTTGAAAGTTTGACTGGCATGTGAGATACTTAGTAAGGCATTTGTAAGGCTTGTGGGAGGTGGCTTTTTTTTTTTTAACCTCTGACTTAGAAAAAAAATAAAGCAGAATTGGACCACAGCTGGTGATAGGCAGTCCAGGATAAAGGAACAAGCATCGCCAGCCAATCCTTTGAGAAGCTTCCAGCCACAGTGGAGCGTGAGGCAGAGGACTGGCGGGTACAAAGACCTCCCAGGCCCCTGTGCAGTCTGTTCAGTGCCAGGCATCATCACTGTCAATAACACAGTTTTGTACTCAACTACAGAACACTGGCTCTAAACTGCTCTGTAGCACACAAGCACTGTCATTTCGAAGTGGGAGCACAGGTAACTAACGACTTTTCCTTTGATCAATAGGAAGTTTTAGTCCCATTGACAGGTGCCTGACAGGAGCTACTTCTTAATACATATGGGTTTGTGGATTTCCACTGACACACAAATTAATTCTTCATTTTCATCAATGCCAATATAATGCTTCAAAGGTCTGCTCAGAATCATTTAATAAATAGTAATTTTAAATTATCACTATTTGAGGATCCCCAAATCTCTGCTGATATCCTTTATAAATTTACCAGCTTTTTTTTTCCTCGTCCCTCCCTTCTTCGTCTGTTAACTCTCAAGTTTTGTAATAGGTCGAAAAAAAATTAGTTCATTATATAGCATACATTCAAAGGCTGTTTCTTTTTCTATTTCATTAATCCTGCTAATTTATCAATTAA
Organism: Microtus oregoni; assembly: GCF_018167655.1. Classification (NCBI taxonomy): domain Eukaryota; kingdom Metazoa; phylum Chordata; class Mammalia; order Rodentia; family Cricetidae; genus Microtus; species Microtus oregoni. Next base: position 21,910,369 of record NW_024543082.1, read on the forward strand.
TTCAGTTAATGACATCCTCTCCCTTTACACTGCTCCTCTGATAAGAGCTTCCTAAGGAAAGTATGGTATGGGTGGGCTGTTTTACCAAGTGTTTCCAGCAGAGTTACAGTCGTCTCTCTAATGACGTTGGCACAAAATCAAGGGGACTCTAGCTGCACATGAAAGTCGCTGTGCCTCACTCTCTGGGCTGAATTTACAGAAGCAGAGGTGCAGAGATGCACAGGAACTTTCAGATAGGACTAGGCATCTCCCACTCCATGATGTGGACGATAATTACTCAGTAAAATGTACCTGAATATAAGCCATGTGCTCTTAGTGAGGACTGCCTTCTTTGGGGGTGATACTTAAATGAATAATTGAACCAAGTTACATCCTACCTAGAACACTGAGTCGTTGTGGCAGAGAAATTGGTGTTCTTTTAAAAACACAAACCAACAAGAGCCACTTTTGATTAGAACAGTCAAGCTCAACAGGGGGATTCCTCTTAGAAGTGTGGATCTTGGTGACCCAGTTGTCCAGAACTTACTATGTCTTCACTCATAGCATGTTGTCATGCCTAATATGATGGGAACACATGTATGATGGTGGCTAGGTTGGGCGAGAACAGATTCAGCTAAACTACACAGGCAGCACACAGGATGAGTGGCTGCATACATTGTCAGTATACATAGCTCACACTTCCTATCCCTAGGGCTCAGAAGGGTGTGTAGATGGGCAATGGTCTCATTCATTACTATAACAAGAGAACTAAGAAAAGATGCTTAGGAATCAGAAATATTCAATCTGAAGACCATTGGTTTAGCAACTAAATGTTACAATCTGAATAATTTATATACCTTTGTAGATGGCTTTTAAGACCCATGATTCAACCTTTACCTAAAGATTTTTGTTGCAGAGGAACCAGACTAGGGCATTTGTAATGAGGGAGGCAGGGTCTGGGAGAAGCCTAAAGGGAAAGTTAAGATCTCTTGAGAATTTGCAGTAATTAATCAAGGAAAAAAGGAAAAGTTTGCTATAGAAAGAGAACAATTAGGGGAATTAATGACCTATCTCCTCAGGGGAACTTCTCATATCCCTGGGTACCTATAGTTGAAATGACTTTTAGCTTTGACATATGAAATGAGTCTCAATATTATTGATGTGTTTCTAAACTTTATGTGGTTCTGAAGGAATTCTTATAAGTGCCAGTGATTTCAAACTTCTGAAAATCTAGAATCTATTTTCCTCTAATATAGTCAAACGAATAGAGAAAAACTGAAATGTTTCATCATGCAGACATGTCTGAGTCTTTGATATTGTGATATCAATATCAAATATGTGACATAACATAGCAGATATTGTCTGCTATGATGGTCACTTGGAGAAGAGTGCAATGGAGTCAAAAAACAAAACCACAAAAATAAAAAGGCCCTCCAAATACAGTAAGCAAGTTTACAATTTTCAGTTGAGCCCCTCTCATAGAGCAAAGAGAAAAAGCTGTATAGACAAATTCATTTACGGGAGAGAGAGAGAAAGGGAGAGAGAGAGAGAGAGAGAGAGAGAGAGAGAGAGATTGCAGAACAAATATTAAAGAATCAGAGTTTTTGAAAACTTTTTTAAAAATTTTATTTAAATGTATTTATTTACTTTTTTAAAACAATTTCTTTCATTTTACATACCAATCCCAGTTTCCACGTTCTCCCCTCCTCCTGCTTTTCCACATTTCCCCACCCTTCCCCAATCCACTCCTCAGAGAGGATAAGGTTTCCCATGGCAAAATGACAAAGTCTGGCACATCATTTTGAGGCAGGACCAAGGCCCTCCTCACTAAAGCTAGGCTGATCAAGGTATCCCTCTAAAGAGCATGGCCTCCAAAAAGCCAGTTCAAACACTTGGGGTAAATCCTAGCCCCACTGCCAGTGGCCCCACAGTCTGCCTCAATTATACAACTGTCATTCACATTCAGAGGTCCTAGTTTGGTTCTATGATGGTTTCCCCACTGCTAATGTGGAGTCAATGAGCTCCCATCAGCTCAGGTAAGCTGTTACTGTGGGTATCGCCATCATGGTCTTGACCCTTTTGCTCATATTATTCTTCCTTCGACTGGACTTTTGGAGCTCAGCCCAGTGCTTCACTGTGAATCTCTGCATCTGCTTCCATCTGTTGCTGGATGAAAGTTTTATGATGACAATTAAGATTGTCATCAATCCGACTAAAGGGGAAGGCCAGTTCAGGTACCCTCTCCACAATTGCTTTGGGTCTTAGCTAGGTTTATCCTTGAGGATTCCTGAGAATTTCTCTAGTGCCAGGTTTCTCCCTAGCCCCATAATGGTTCCCTCAATCAAAATATATTTTATCTTGCTCTTCCTTTCTGTCCTTACCCATTTCGACCATCCTGTTCTCCCATATACCCAAAGGATGCACACTCATACCATAAAGACATTTGGACAACTGTGTTCATAGCAGCATTTGTAATAACCAGAACCTGGAAGCAAGCTAGATGTCCCTCAACTGAAAATGGATAAAGAAAATATAGTACATTTACACAATGATGTACTACTGGTGGTAAAAAAAAAAAAAAACAATGACATCTTGAAATTTGCAGGCAAATGGATGGAATTAAAAAAAAAAACCTTCTAAGTGAGGTAACCCAGACTCAAAAAGACAAACGCAGTATGTACTCACTCATAAGTGGATATTAGTTGTAAAGCAAAGGGTAACCAGTCTATAGTCCACAGCTCCAGAGAAGCTAAGTAACAAGGAGAATCCTAAGAGAAACATACATGGATCCCCCCTGGGAAGGGGAAATAGACAAGAATTCCTGAGAAATTTGGGAGTTGGGAGAGAAGAGAGGATGGAAGTGGGGAGGGAAAGGAGAGGGGGAGGACAGGTTTTGCCTTTTACACTTCTCCATTTCCTCTAGCAAAGCATTAGATTAACATTCCCAAAACTAGCCACTACTGACTATTCTCTTATTTGCAACTTCCTCCTCCTGAGGCTGACTACTGGTAACCTGTGATCAAAGAATTGAAGTCCAGGAATCAAAAGTCCCCTTTTGGAATCAAGATGGTGCTGGCAGCTATGGTGACTGTAGCCTTTTCCAGGCTTTGAAATATGATACAAAATGCAAAGACCTCTAATGAATATCCAGAATGTTTGTTCAATAGAAGAGCAGGGTACTCACATTCAAAAATCAAGCTGCCTCCCTTCACTTAAGCCAACACTTTGTCCCACCTTCTAAGTGGGAATTTTGCCACTATTTTCTTTATTTCCATAATAAAACATTACATCTGCTTTAAGAAATTGACTAAAATATGGACAAACTCCATCATAGAATTAATAATTTTTTCTGGTGATTACTGTTTAAACCCATACTCATAGTCATATTGACTTTATTGGAAATATAGCAGCATTGAAATTCACGTGCTTCTGAACTTTGCTTTTAAAGTGACTATATATAAGGGATACTATAACTATAGAATAGTATAAGTTCTAACTTACCTATTTACCATTTCCTCTTAAAGGTATTCCCACAAAAATAGCACTTTATAACAAACCATCTGAATGCTTGTTTAGTGTGCCACGAATTAGGTTATACATCCATATCTACTTCTATTCAAACATTAGTTGAAGAGTTCTCTGTTGATTCTCTCTTATCATAACACTCTGGATTCATAACAGGCTCAAAAACAATCTTCACTGCTTGGCTATGTTCTCAAGGTGCACTTGCAACCTCTATACAAGGATTCAGAATGGATGGAATTTAACAGGCAAGCATAGATAAAAGAAGTTCAAATCTGGGCAACAGAGCCTACCAGACAACTCCAGTATGCTCCCATTACTATCCTTGTTCCAAGCTTCCCTGCCTCTTAGCTTCCCAGACTCACTCCCCTCCTTTTCTTTAAAGCATCACTTAGTTCTGAACATTCTTTTTATTGCTGTGGCCTGGATATTGCCATTTGTATAACTGTCTGGAGCCCTTTGGTTTTTTTAACACCATGTATCACAAAATCCTCTGTGCCAGGTTACTTTTGGGAAGCATGGACTGGGAGCGATGCCCAGAACAGTCCAGGGCAGTGCCTTTGTAAGAAACAAGAGAGAAAAGGAAAAATTAATTCCTCTTGAGCAAGGGTTTCTTCATTATATTATCTCTTATTTCATAAAATATATGCATTCCAGAAAAGCACTTTTTTTCCTGGTGCCTTAGGGACTGCTCTTAGAAAACCAGAGATCCTTGCATGTAATAAAATCCTGAGATGTAATAAAATCAGACACTTAAAGCAAGCAATAGTAGCACTCTTTACACTCGCATAGTTAAGAGAAATAGTAACTTTGCTTTTATAAAACACTAAAAATAATTCTCTTAACATTTATAATCTTGTGATACCCACCAAATAAATCACACCATGAAATCCCTGAAAGTGGACCCCTTGGGTAGATTTTAGACTGTAATAAGCTTGCCTACACTGTGGCTCATTCCTCTGTGTGGGTCATAAAGTCGGGAGATGTGCCTTCCTTGTCTGCTCAGTTTAGTTATTATGTCAGCAGGATGCCGAGTCCCCTACGTTTTATTATGTTTTCATTTTATTTTATGCCACTGGGTTAACAGTCAAGTGTCTCAGCTCACAGTATCTAGGATAACTTGCAAATGTAGATGCTTTTCAACAGTATTTTATGAACTGGAAGGAACTGTTTTGCTTATTATTCATCTCTTTGTAGCTGCTTGAAAGTTTTGTAGGTTTTGGAAAGCACTTTATATGGAATTTTTTAATCTAGCTCAGACATAAAATGATGAAGCATATAGTAAATGTGCCTTGCATTTGGGGACCATGGAGGCTTCCTAGAACAAGCTAATACCTTCAGATTGAAGGCATAACATTAGTATGTTTATTTTCACAAAGCCCAGTATTTCTTGGGTGCCTTCCACTCCAGACATCACTAAAATACTTTTATATGAATTCTCAGATTTCCTTGTTGTAGTACCTATGTAAGAAAAGTTCTCTGACAACCACCCTTTTCCAGGAGAGTGAAGCAAGTAGACAGAGAGCCACATTGCTCCTCAGCATCTCTGATACTGACTTTGACTTCCACATTTTTACCCATGCCTAGTGAGTTTCACTTATGCACCTGTGTAGAGCTTTCAGAGTTGTTTTGCACCATCCTCTCTCTTTTTCCCCATTCTTGCTCATTTTAGAAAAAGCAGGCTTCTTTTATTGAAGTTGGAATAAAGTCTCTGGGGGAACAAAATTCCAGGTGTGTTGATTCTTCATCCTTTCAGAAAGTTCCTCAGGGCTATCTCATCACCTGAGCCTTGATCTTCCTCATCCTCTACCCACCCCAGACTCAGCTATAAGGAGGAATTGGTAAGTACTCATTGGGTTTCACAGCAAGGAAACTAGGAAATAGTTGTATTTGAGTCATACCAATCAGAACTCAAATAAAACTGTCACTTCAGTTTAACTTCTCATTTATTTGTTTTTACATTACAGTCAACATCCACACTTCATCAATTATAATATTTGCATCTTCAACAGTAACAATGGATTTATCATCCAGAGAATCATGCAGAATAGTGCTTTTCAAAAGTTTTATGTGGATTCAAATATCTTGGAGACTTCTTAAAATACAGGTTCTTTGTATCTCTGGTGGTTGAGACTGCTGATCATACTGTAATTTTTTTCACATAGTATAATAAACCTAAAGTTATATTTTTTTTGCTACAGTTTTGCATGTGGAAATGTATAGAAGGAGCAGCAGGCTGCGTTCCTGCCTACCGGCTCCCGGCTGCCTGGCTAGCTTATGCCCTGAAATAATAACATGGAAACTGTGTTTTTTTAAACACTGCCTGGCCCAATAGTTCCAGCCTCTTAATGGCTAATTCTCACATCTTGGTTAACCCATTTTTAATAATCTATGTAGCACCACGAAGTGGTGTCTTATGGGGAAAGATTCAACATGTTTGACCTGGCAGCTGGCTCCATCGCGTCTGACCTCACTTCCCTTCTTCCCAGCATTCTATTCTGTCTACTCCACCCACCTATGTTCTGACCTATCAGGCCAAGCAGTTTCTTTATTAATCAACCAATGAAAGCAACAGATAGACATATGACCTTCCCACATCAGAAATGTGTTATACAGAAATTTACCCTTATCTGTTATTTCATTTAAAAGTTTTTTTTTATTTTACATACCAATCACCACTCCCTTCTGTCCCCTCCTCCTACTCCCCCTCCTTCCCTCCACCCACCCCCTACCCACTCCTCAGAGACGGTAAGGCCCCCCATGGGGAGTCAAAAAGTTTGGCATATCAAGTTGAGGTGGGACCAATTCACTCCTCCCTGTATTGAGGCTGAGCAAGATATACCTCTATAAGGAATTGGCTCCAAAATGCTAGCTCATGTACTGGGGATAAATCCTGGTACCACTGCCAGTTGCCCCACAGACTGCTCAAGTCACAGAACCGTCACCCACATTCATAAGGCCTAGTTAGGTCCCATTCAGGTTTCCCAGCTATCAGTCCAAAGTCGGTGAGCTTCCACTAGCTCAGGTCAGCTGTCTCTGTGGGTTTCCCCATCATAATCTTGACCCCTTTGCTCATATAATTCCTTCTCCCTCTCTTTGACTGGATTCCGGGAGCTCAGCCCAGTGCTTAGCTGTGGATCACTACATCTGCTCCCATCAGTTACTGGATGAAGGTTCTGTGATGACAATTCAGGTAATCATTAATCTGATTATAGAGAAAGTCCAGTTCAGGCACCCTCTCCATGACTGCTAGGAGTCTTAGCTGGGGTCATCTTTATAGATTTCTGGGAGTTTCTGTAGCACCAGATTTCTCCCTAACTCTATAATAGTGCCTTATATCAAGATATCTCTTTCCGTGTTGTCTTTCTCTATCCATCCCCCAACTCAATAATTCTGTTCCCTCATGTTTTCCATCCCTTCCCCTCCCCGCTTTACACCGAGACCATAGACTCTGAAATGCTAAGTCAGGTAGCTATAGAAAAGCACTTTCTTGTGTTGCAAAATGCCATTTCATATTGCATTTCTGTTTCAAAGTACTGTTTGCATAAAAATATCAAAATCAGGTGTGGCTGGATAAAGATTGAGTTGTTTCAGAGAAGAGAAGGACTAGGTCCTCAGGGTAATGCATCATTAAGATATGGGATAAAATGTTCGTCTACAACCAGCTATAAAAAATACCCACAAATGTGTATGTATGCGATCTATTGTGCTAGTTTGAATGAGAATGACCTCCCCACCTCCATAGGCTCATGTATTGAACCTTGGGTCCCTTGCTGGTAAAACTGTTTGGGAGAAGATTCAGAGGCATGGCCTTGTTAAAGGAGGTGTGGTCTTGTTGAAGGAGATGTGTCACTAGGGGTGGGTTTGAAATTTCAAAGTCCCATACCAGGTCCAGTCCCTGTCTCTGTCATCTCTCTGGCTCTGTTTATCTAGTTCTCTCTCACTGTCACCCTGACTGTCTCCAGCTTCCTGAAGAGATGTAAGCTGTCAGCTATTGCTCCAGTGTAATGCTTGCCTGCCTGATGCAATGCTCCCTGCAGCCATGATGGTCATGGACTCACCTGCTGAAATGTAAGTAACCCCCAGTTAAGTTCTTCCTTTTATACAGTGCTTAGGTCATGGTGCCTCTTCACAGCCATAGAAAAGTAACTTAGACAGATAGTGGGAAATATATATGTATATGTATATGTATAAACATTGGATCAGTTTAATTGTTAAAAAAAGAAAAAGAAGAAAACATTTTCCTTAATGGAAATAGTTAATCGTGATGGTTTAATACAGAACATTTTCCAATTATATCAAATATATGTTTCTGTTTTATTGACTTATAGTATTTAATATTAAAGTAAAGATTTATGGAAAAGCTTGAAAGTCACTAAAATGTCAAAAATATATTGAAATCATTCATATCATGTGTTAATTGTGTATAATAATTATAGTAGTTTATATGTACCTTGATAATACCCACCCAACACCAATTACTTTCTTTTATTTCTGCTTTCTCTTCCCAGATCTTTTCTTCCCTACTAGTCCTTTTGCTCCAATGTTCCACATATTAGAATAAACACATGATGATTGTTTGAGTCTCTTTTATTTTGTATAACATGCTCACCTCTGGTTCCATTCATTTTCTGCATTGTTCTGCTTTGTAATTGAAAAAGCAAACTCATTGTGTATACATGAGTATTTCTTTATCCATCCATTCACTAAAGAATAATTAAGCCCATTATATGCCTTAGCTAATGTGAATAATAATACAAAAACATGAGTACGCAGGTATGTATAGGCTGACTTACATTCGTCTGTGTGTCTACCCAGGTGTGATGCACTTGAGTCAAAAGGGACTTTCTTCCTTTCTTGCTTGCTCTACTGCCCTCCCTCCCTCCCTCCCTCCCTCCCTCCCTCCCTTTTTCCTTCCTTCCTTTTTCCTTTGGAACATGCTTATTTCCATGATGACTACACTGATTAACATTCTTACCAATATATAAGGCCCCTATTCCCTGCATAAACATTAGCTTGATTTTTTTCCTTGATAATATCTATTCTGACAGGAGAGAGACATAATCTTAATCATATTTTAATTCTTATATCTAGTTTTATTTATATTTTGTTAAGTCATAAGATTACCTATGTATCATCCCTAAATGGGAGGTCTCTATCAAATCCCTTCCTTCCAGTCTCAGGGAACCACTCAGAAGAGGAGGCAGGAAGAGTATAAGATCCAGAAGGAATGGAGAACACCAGGAGAACAAGGTCTTCTAAATCAAAGCCAAGCTCATATGAACTCAAAAGACTGAGGCAGTAGGTTCAGGGCCTGCACAGATCTGCACCCAGGTCCTCTGAATATATATTATAGCTTCCAGTTTAGTGTTTTCATGGTATTCCTGACTGTGCAAATGAGTGGGTCTCAATTCTTGTCCCTTCTCTTGTATTCTTTCCTTCCATTGGTTTGTCTTGTTCAACTCCAATATATTAGCTTCTGTTATATCATATTATGTAATATTATAATACAATTCCTTAGATGCTTGTTTATTTTCTAATGAGGGAGATAAAGGGTGTGGACCCTGATCAGAGGTAGTGGTGAGGAACTGGGAGGAGAAGAGAAGGGGAAACCATTTTCAGTGCATATTGTGTGAGAAAAATATCTATTTTACAATAAAAGAAAAAAAAGATCATCTATACAGAAATGGCTGGCTCAAAGAAGCATTACATGATGATATGCATACATGCAAGTATTTATATAAACTATATACTGTTATTTATACCAAGCTTTTTAAAGATGGTTTAATTATGCATGCAATTAATATTTATTAAAAGATGCAAAGAAATCAAAGAAATGGAAAATCATCATAAGGATAAAATGGAACAAATATTGAGATTAGTATATAAAATATATGGCGTGATTTCTACAGCTAATGGCAAGGATTTTATAAATATAGCTCTGAGCAGTCAGCATAGAGATAAAGACATACTCATTTACATAAGTCACTAAGGCTAAAAAGACAATTTCTTCAGTTTACAAAAAGAAGCCATACAATGTTCCATATGATGTTTTCAAGGACAATCTTACAGTAATAGTCTTATCAGGCAATTCAGATAATGTAAATTTATTCAGCCACAAATGTAGCTGCTGCTGATGGAGAGATAAAGAGACATACACATTTTCAGTGAACTCAGAGTGCTACGGATAGATGTATGTTGTTAAAGAATTTCAAAGAAGATGCATTAAGACAGTAATATAAGGAATGTTGAGGGGATCAAATGAGGAAGAAGTCATTCAGTCAGAGGTGAATGAGGGGGTGGGGTACAGGTTGCTCTTTGAACTAGAAGTAAAATTGTGACTGACCAAGAATTTTGTACTGTTAGATATAATACACATCTCATCCTCAGTGTGCTGTGCTTTGTGACTTATAGGAGGGGAAAAATAAGAAATCAGAGGAAGGAAGAGAAAGAGAGAAGAAGGAAGGGAGGGTAGGAGGACAGGAGGGCAGAAGGGGAAGAGGAAGAACTGGGAAGTTCTCACAGCGGTGTGGCACCCAGTCTCTAAAATGAGGGATGAAGATGAATCATAGCAGCAGCATAGGAGCTCTGCCACTCTTTCCTTACAGAAGGCATTAGAGCGGTGGTTCTCAGCCTTCCTAATGCTGCAACCCTGTAATACCGTTCCTCATAACTGTAATTTTGCTACTACCTTGAATCATAATGTAAATTTCTGTATCTCCTTAGGTGACCCTTGTGAAGGGGTCATGACTCACAGGGTGAGAACCACTGCATTAGAGAATCAAGCTGCAGATACTGAGGTGAGGACAGACTATAAGGCCAAGCTCCCAGAAGCCTAGTCCCAAGTTTTAAAGGGCAGCACATGTGCTTTGGTTCCTAGATATCTTTGGTAATATGACTAATACTGTTCATCGTCTGACATATATACATGTGCAAAGTGTGAACGTGTGTTCAGCAGTTTGTGAATAATACAGAACTTTAAAACTCCTCCTTAAACCCTTACTAAAACAAACAAAATATGTATAATAAATGCATAAGTCATCACCATAAACCACGGCTGGGAGCCATTTAGATATTCTTGCTAACGCCCTTTAATTCTATGCTGGAAAGACAGATATCAGGAATCCCATTTCTGGAACCCCAGGATAAGAACAATCCACTAGGGCAGTACACTGGACTAGAATTGAATAGATCACAATATTTTCACATTTTTTTACATTAATCATGTTTTATTTGTGTGCATTCTTCTCATTACTTGACCTCTGTGGCATTTCCATGGACCTTTTAACCCAATAATACTTGCCTACTGCATAACCTCAAGCTAGAATATGAAATAGTACAATGGTACTCATTATTGAAGTCTCAGTGCACAGAAAACAAGCATAGATCAATGTAAAAATACTGGAGCTTGCAGTGAGTTTGCAACTTTCCTGATCGTCTGAAAACAACCAACCATGAACCTTTCAGTTCAAGAAAATGTGCTGATTCCTTGAGCTGGATCCTAGAGGTTTTTGTTTTGCTTTTGTTTTATGTTTGTTTTTTTGTTTGTTTTCTGAGACAGGGCTTCTCTGTGTAACAGTCCTGGCTATCCTGGAACTCACTCTGTAGACCGGGTTGGCCTCGAACTCTCTGAGATCTGCCTTCCTCTGCCTTCCAAGTGCCGGGATCAAAGGGGTGTGCCACCATCGTCTGACTCCCTAAAGAGTTTTTTTTTTTTTTTTTTTTTTTGGTTTTTCAAGACAGGGTTTCTCTGTGGCTTTGGAGCCTGTCCTGGAACTAGCTCTGTAGACCAGGCTGGTCTCGAACTCACAGAGATCCGCCTGCCTCTGCCTCCCGAGTGCTGGGATTAAAGGCGTGCGCCACCACCACCGGCCCTAAAGAGTTTTTAAAAGAAATAATAATTTCTTCCACGTTTGGGAAAGAACTTGGCAAAGGGTTTTATTTTTTTTTTTCATCTACCACAGAACTCTGCAGAACTTAAAAAAACCTGCATCTCACATTTAGATAGATGTCATAGGCATGATTCTTTAGGCCGCATAACTACCAACAAAATGCAGTGGAGCCCATCATAAGGATGACAAAATTGCAGCAGCAAGATAGGTTAATTCACTTACAATGACACAGCTAGCAAGAGGTAAAGAAAAGGCTGACAGACTATCTTCAGAGACTGCACTTCTCAGTGTCTTACTCTGCTCCTTCCAAGGTGCAGTCTGGAAACACAAGTAGGGCACCAAACTACTAGAAATAAGACAAATGTGGGTGCAACTATGGAAAGAGGATAGATAGCATTGCATTCAATAGAATATTGTTCCATCATTGAAATGTAGATTGCAAAAATCAATTTAGTGAGCTGGTAAAATCTTCAAAATATATTGCTGAATAAAAGACCATATACATACTAGTAAAACCCAGTTATCCGTGTGAACACAGAGAATTACACACATACACACAAATAAAGGCTATACATCCAAATGTTAATGATCCCAGTAATTACCAAGTACTGTTTAAGGAGGTACTTTGCATCTATTTTCTCAGCATTCCTCTGATCTTTACACAGCTGCTTCCCTTTCTTTTCCAGATCTCAGTCTAAATGTCACCCTTCAAGGTCTTTCCTGACCTCCTGCCTGAAAAAGACAGCAACTCTCTTCATGTTTTTATATGGTGCTTATCGTGCCTCAGTATTTATCATCATCACCACTTGTGAGTACATTTCATGGGTGCTTCTAATTTTCTGTCATCTTCTTGGCATATGAGCTCGCTGATTGTAACGATTCCTTCTAATATGGTGCTTCTCATCCCCAGGACAGAATGTTGCATGGCCAACAAGTAAATATTTACTGAGTAAAAGAGGTAGATGCATGATAAATGAGTAAGTATCTCTATGATGTAACATATATGTAAAACTTGTTTCATGCAGTGAGTCTCAAGCACAGGAAACCAAAGGAGGCCCAGAAGTTCTGTTTCTGCTCAGCCCTCTCCTCTCATTAGATTGCTCGTGTATTTCACTGGGCATGCGCACTACAGTCCTGAGCATCGGATGCAAACGTGGAAGAAGAGTAGGGGCCACTCACTGTCATCAGAGGGTTAAGTCTAGTGGACTTGAGAGAGTGTCACATAGACAGGAGAGGAGGATAAAAGATAAGCAAGAGGTGACAGGTACTGAGGAGAAACAAGAAAGATCCACTTTTCCTCAGATTCTTTCTAATTACAAGAAGCCAAAATATTTCGTTATTCTTAAAAGTTATGAATAGAAATTTTAAAAAGTAAACCTAATGGAAAAATCATAAGAAGAAAACAGTAACAAATCATTGCAACTTGTCCTTTGTCCTTTTCTCCTCTGCCAGTTATAACATTCTATAGTCAGAGTAGAGTTTGCTGTCTTCTTTGGACACCAGTGATGCATTTAAGGCAAACCCTGTCCTGTATGTCCTTCAGTTGTGGGCTACAGATGAATCATTTCTTTTTGTGAGGGATGCAGCTTTCTCTTGTATATGTTGTGAATGTGACTCATACATTTGGCAATGCATGACACAAGAAATGAAAAGAGAACTCTAATTTTTCAATATTAAAATTCGTTTCCTAAGATTTTTACAAGTATATTTTGTATATTGAGCCTACTCCTTTTCATAGTCTTTACCCTACATCTTCACACCAACTTTTGCTTCTGTTGGTTTCCTCTTGACACCTACACAAGCTTCTTTACAGCAAATGAAAAAGCTGATTGAAGAAAGAGATAGGATATGAAATGGGTGAAAGGATTTTCCAGGTATACATCTGACAGAGAATTAAGTTCTAGAGGATAACTATATGTTTTTCCTTGGGTTCACCTTCTTACTTAGCTTCTTTAGGTTCACCTATTGTAGACTCCGTGACCCTTATTTATGGCTAGAAACCAATTATGAGCGAGTACATCCCATGTTCATCTTTTTGGGTCTGGGACACCTCACTCAGGATAGTGTTTTCTATTTCCATCCATTTGCATGCAAAATTCGAGAAGTCATTGTTTTTTACCGCAGCGTAGTACTCTAGTGTGTATATATTCCATACTTTCTTCATCCATTCTTCCATTGAAGGGCATCTAGGTTGTTTCCAGGTTCTGGCTATTACAAATAATACTGCTATGAACATAGTTGAACAAATGCTTTTGTCATATGATAGAGCATCTCTTGGGTATATTCCCAGGAGTGGTATTGCAGGGTCCAGGGGTAGGTTGATCCCGAATTTCCTGAGAAACCGAAACACTGACTTCCACAGTGGTTGCACAAGATTGCATTCCCACCAGCAATGGATGAGGGTACCCGTTCCTCCACAGCCTCTCCAGCAAAGGTTATCCTTGGTGTTTTTTATTTTAGCCATTCTGACAGGTGTAAGATGATATCTCAAAGTTGTTTTGATTTGCATTTCCTTGATTGATAAGGAAGTTGGGCATGACCTCAAGTGTCTTTTGGCCATTTGAACTTCTTCTGTTGAGAATTCTCTGTTCAGTTCAGTGCCCCATTTTTTTAATTGGGTTAATTAGCATTTTAAAGTCTAGTTTCTTGAGTTCTCTATATATTTTGGAGATCAGACCTTTGTCTGTTGCGGGGTTGGTGAAGATCTCTCCCAGTCAGTAGGTTGCCTTTGTGTCTTAGTGACAGTGTCCTTTGCTTTACAGAAGCTTCTCAGTTTAAGTAGGTCCCATTTATTCAATGTTGCCCTTAATGGAAGTAGACCAAATTGCCGGGGAGAAAATTGGGATCTTGGGGGTGGGGTGGGATGGGGGTAAGGGGAGATGGGGAGAGAAAAGGTAGAAGGGAAGGAGGGGGGACTTGGGGAAACAGGAGGATTGGGATAAAGGAAGGGTGGATAGGGGAGCACGGAACCACAATTCTTAGTTAAGGGAGCCACTTTAGGGTGGGCAAGAGACTTGACCCTAGAGGGGCTCCCAAGTGCCCAAGATGAGGTTCCCAGTTAGTTCCTTGGGCAGCTGAGGATAGGGAACCTGAAATGACCCTATCCTAGAGCAATACTGACCAATATCTTGCATATCATCATAGAACCTTCATCTGGTGATGGATAGAGATAGAGACAGAGACCCACACTGGAGCACTGGACTGAGCTCTCAAGGTCCCAATGAGGAGCAGAAGGAGGGAGAACATGAGCAAAAAAGTCGGGACCACGAGGGGTGCACCCACCCACTGAGACAGTGGAGCTGATCTACTGGGAGCTCACCAAGGCCAGCTGGACTGTGACCGAAAAAGCATGGGATAAAACCTGATTCTCTGAGCATGGCGGACAATGAGAGCTGATGAGACGCTAAGGACAATGGCACGGGGTTTTGATCCTACTTAATGTGCTGGCTTTGTGGGAGCCTAGCCAGTTTGGATGTTCACCTTCCTAGATATGGACGGAGGGGGGAGGACCTAGGACTTACCACAGGGCAGGGAACCCTGACTGCTCTGTGGACTGGAGAGGGAGGAGGAGAGGAGTGGGGGGAGGGGGAGAAGGGTGGGAGGAGGGGGAGAAAGGTGGGAGGAGGGGGAGAGAAATGGGAGGCTGGGAGGAGGTGGAAACTTGTTTTTTGTTTATGTTTTTTTTCTCCTTTTCTCAATAAAAAAAATTTAAAAAAAAAACTAAAAAGAAAAAGAAAAAAAAGAATTAAGTTCTAGATTACACAAGAAGTCTTTTTTTTTAATTACAAGAAATCAAAAAAACTCAGTGAATCATGATCTAATGAAGTGGAAAGAATGTTTTCAAAAGATGAAATATGACTGACTGATGATCATAGGAAAATGCTCATTGCCACTAATTTAAAAATACAAACTTTAACTGACATGATATTCCATCTTACTGCAGAAAGAATGCCAGTTATTAAAAAATAAAACAACAGATATTGGAGATGTGGATAAAAGAGAATTTCAGACACTTCTGAAAGAAATGGAAACTACTCCAGTCAATATAGAAGTCTGTATGGAAGTTGCTGAAATATCTACAAATAGATGTAATATATGACTTCGGTAATCAACCAAAAGATGTGAAGTAGATATATTCCAGATAACTTCACACCAGTGCTTGTTGCAGTGAAGTTCTCAACCATTCTGACATTGCAGTAATAGGCAAAGCTATGTCTTGTAGGAAAATTGAGGTGAATTTTAAAGATGAAGATGAAGAATAAGTGTTAACTGACTGTGGGCCATGAAGGAAGGTCATTCAGCTTCAATTCCTACATCTCCTTGGTATCTGCAATGGAAACCCCTGGATCAAAAGTGACTAAGTAGCTGGGTGATGGTAAACTACACTTTTAATCGCAGCAATCTGGAGGCAGATGCAGTTCTGTGAGTTCAATGCCAGCTTAGTCTACAGAGTGAGTTACAGGACAGCCAGGACTACAAGCAGAGAAACCCTGTCTTGAAAACCAAACAAAGAAAAAGTGCCTAGGTTACATTCCTATTGCTATGATAAAACACCATGTAACTTATAAAATAAAATAAATCCTTTAATTTCATTCCATTTCTGAAGTTTAGTGTCCATGATAGCAGGGTGAAGAAAAAACCTAGAGCCCACATCTTAACCTGCAGTCACAAGGAAGAGAAAGAACTCTGGGAATTCCATGGGTCTTTCAAAACTTCAAAGGCTGCTCCCAGGAACACATCTCCTTCAACAAGGCCACACAACCCAATTTTCCCTGAACAGACTTACCAATTGGAGACCAAGTAATCAAATATATAAAGAAATGGGGGATATTCTCATTCAGACAACCACATTTTACTGCCTACCGTGCATAAACTCATGGCCTCACCATAACTCAGAATGCATTTAATCCAACTTTAAAATTGCCCTAGTCTTATATAGTCTCAATACAGTTTAAAGATCCATAGTTCTGACACTCAAGGTAATCTCTTAATTGTAAACCCTTTCAAGTGAAAACACAAAACATGTATTTCTGACGTACATTGGCTAGCAAGGAGTCACTGGATTAAAGCAAGACTGAAACCCAGCACGGAAACTCTAAATTCTGTAGCCCCATGTCTGAAGTCAGAGAGCTTAGATGGCCACACCCTTCCAACATTGCTGCCTGCAACATACTTTTCCTTCCTGGGCTGTTTTCATTCTGTGTTTGCAGCTCTCCTTGTCAGATGTCTCATGAATCTGGCATTTCCAACATATTGGAGTATCCAACACAATTCAACCTCATACAATGGACTCTCCATGTTTCCATGCAAGGACTCTCCTATCTTACACCAGGCCTCAGTGACTCTCCTAAACCATGGGAGTAGATGCTACAACCCTTTGACTCATGTATCCTTTATGACTCTAAAAACCAGATCCATATGGATGATACTGCCAAGTTTGTCTATCAGTTTGGGTGAATCCTAGCACTCTTGAATCATAGTCATAGCAGCTTTGACATTGTTGTTGTTGCCTTTTAGCCACAGAAAATTTCACGGGCATTTTCTTTATACAAGTTGGAAGCTTAGCTAGACTGGGTCTTGTCCCTGTGGGAACCCCTCTCTTTATTTCTGTTTCAGATCTGATCTCTCTTTAATCTTATCTCTTTCAACAAAACCTTGGCTCTAATTTCCTGGCATTCTTTCTTGCTTTTAGCTGTGTGGTTTTATTCCTTTTTATGTCACATGCCCTTTTTTCATTGTAGACAGGTATAAGAATGACTGCTAACAGCTACCCAACAGAATCAATGTTAGACGCTCTTGAAATTTCCTCTATGAAGCAAATTACCCATTATGCTTAAATTTAGTCTCAGCCATATTCTTAAGACAAGATCAGAAAGCAACCACATACTTTGTCAAAATACCAAAGGAATAATTTCTAATTCACCTCTGAAACTTCTTCATCTGGGTCTTCACAGTTTACATAACTCTTTGCTCTACTGTTTTCCAAGCTTCTAGTAAGATGGCCCATTAAGCCCACCTTATAATATTCAACTGCTTTCATAATACAAAGTCTAAGAGTCTTCTACATAACTCCTAAAAGACAGTCTGATCTGGTCTATCATAGAAATATCCTACTACCTTGTATCATCTTCTATAGTAGTTCTTTTTTTTCTATTACTCTCATAAAACACTTAACGAAGACACCTTACAAAAGAAAGTGTTTAATTTTGATTATAGTTGCATGGGATTAGAGCACATGATCGTGGAGCAAAGGAGCTTAGATCTTCATTCATTTATTCTCCCTCTTAGATCACGGTTTTATAAAAAAATTGTGAATATTGAATCCAGGACCTTGTACAAAGACAAGCACTCTAAAGACATTGAATTTTATTTTTATTTAAAACAGGATAATGTTCTCTGTTTTAAGTATGTATTTATACTATGTCAGATATAGTTAAACATTAGAGGGGGAAAAGAAATCTCTGTGACAAGTGTATCAGTTGACTCGCCTTACCAGTCTAGTCCCCATTGTAGCTTGAAGGGTTCACAGCTTAGTATGATTACTGAGTATTTTTCTTTCTTGATAGCATAAATAGGACCATCTGGAAGTATGTTAGCTAGCCATGAGGTATAAATCTTATAGGTCTATATCAGCTTTATTTCTCTATATGCTATGATTCAGGTGTATGGTGTCTTCAGCAAGAGAGCCATCAAGTTCTAGAGGGCAGCCATGAGCAATGGCAATAGCCTGTAATGCTTGGGTGGTCTATGGCACAGTAATGCATGTTATACAAACATACTGTATGAATGTGAGAAATTCTCAATAAAGACAAGCAACAAAGAAAAATCTTTAAAAAATCACTATCTGCTTTAAAGCTTTGTTAACATAGTAGATAGAAATTCAGTTTATGCAACTCATTCTTGGAATGGAGCCTAAAATCTTTATCTTCAGTACTGCACAACAGGACTATAAATGCTCAGATGACCACATTCACTGGATCCCAGATGAAATGAGGTATGATTTACAGAAGTAAATCTTCTAGAGAAATACAAGAAGATAATTTCAGGAACAAATGCTGTATGCTTTCCTCACCACTAACACATAATCAGATAACTAACAAGTTTTGAGAATGCAGCTTTGGAGCAAGGTTTTCCTCACCATTTAATGAGGTGATCTGTTACATATAAGATCAACAAATAGGAGGGTTTTTAAAAAAAATGTCTAATTAAAGTCAATGCATAAATGCATGTGCTAACAATTGGGAAAACAGAGGCCATACATTTGAAAGAGAGCAAGTAGGATTTGGGGGAAGGAAATGGATGATGTACTTATAATCTCAAAAATAAGATAAACCAATTTTCTTGGCTAGTAGGAACAATGGACTCTTTAGCACTGTCCATATAAGCATTAACTTGTGAAATGCATCTCTAAGCTGGAGAAAGATTCTCAAAAATTGTAAATCTTTATTCATTCAAACTCTTTCCATTTGAACAGAAGTCCTACTACACCCATATCTTCAGAGAACCAAAAAGTGTTACGTCTAACTCATGAAAATGTCTGCACACTGTGAAGACTTCAGAGTTTTTCAAGACACATGCTATGTCATCACATTAGGTTTTGAGTGATCCAGCCATTGGGAAATTAGGCAATATGTGGTCTTTATTTCAAATTATGGAAAGCTTACTTGCATTAAATCAATTGGAAGAAACTAAATCTAAGTATGTTTCCTTAGCATTTAAGAATTTTAAATTCATTGAAATGTAAATAACTTTGGAGGTATCCTACAGACTTATTAATACCACCTACCATATTAATAAAAGTAAATTACAGTTGAGAGCATATTTCAGGCCAAGAGATGTTTAAAAGAACAAGATGAAAATAAAAAGATATGGGAAAACATTCTTTAGTACATTTTACATTGCAGAGAACAAGGGCATAAGATCCAATTTTCTTAACTGGATGTATGAAACTGTTAATGGCAGTCACTGACCTGTATAGGAATGAATTTTGTCATGCATATATACCCAATGAAGCAAACAGGACTGGGTTATAATTAGACTGGTAAGAAACAATCATATTATACTTTCAAAGGTTCTTGTTTTCTTTTAATGACCCTATTCCATAATCTTGCTTATAAGATTATAAACTAGCTTTTGATTTGGGGCTGACAAATTAGACAGCAGTATCTAGAAGGGTGCAAAAACCTGGGATTTGGAAGAAAGATGGGTTAGGAAAAAAATCCCCTCTCTTGTGGCTTCCCTTCAGTGTCTCTAACTTCCTAGTGACCTCTAAGTCAGTTTGACGTGTCCCACTGTGTCTGGTATCCCAGCCTCTGTTAAAGATTGTCAGACAGTTGCAAACTCATTTTAATATCTAAAGTCATCTCCATACTATCACCATTTAATAAAGTTTTAACAAAAAGAAAGTAAGGGGTCAGCAATTAATATTTTATTTTCCCTAACATTAATAAAGAGAGAATAGATTTAAGGATATATATTTACTTTCTCTTCCTCAAGTTCTCATAATATTTCTCTATACCACTTTTTCTTTTTTCTTTTCAGCTGCCCTTTACCCCTTGGGATCTGTATTCATTTCTTATAATCTCCTCTTCCTAGTTAAGAGTTCTCCTTTCTTCCTACTCTTTCCCGTCTTTTCTTTCTTCCCTTTTTTATTATCCTTCCAACCTTTGTCTTTGATGTCCCCCAAGCTAAAAGCTATAAGCTCAGCATAAATTCATTTTCTGCAGATCACCTTTGTGTGTTGTCCTACTTCAGCTGAAGAAACAACGAAACAATGGAAGAATACTTTATACACTAGCTGCCAATTTCCCCATGACCTCAGTTTCTAACTGCTGCTCACAATGAACTGTATAAACTAGGGCAGTTCAATAAATGAATGGAGAAAAGAAAGGAATGTCTGTATTTGGTGGCATTTTTTTTAAAAAATGAAAACCAGGAAATGCTTACAATTACTAAGTAGAAAAACAGTAAGATCAGGGAATTAGATCTACGATTATACCTGAGTTCATTAATTTTTCGTGGCACAATTTAAACTCTTACAGTAAGGGCTATATAGGTACAGAGAAAAAGCAGACATTGGAATCTGAATGTTGTGTCTCTATTGCCATGCTGTGACATTTCGTAGCCTTTTGCAGGCAGTATTCTTTTCCCTTTCTCAATGATGAAGCAGAGATTTTTTTTTATCCCTTTAGGAGTTTACAGAATGCATTTTGGCCTTCAAATATATTGATCCAAAGTTTCTAAACTTTTGTTTATAAGTAAAAGAAAAATCAAGACAGAAATGGTAAAGTTCAAACATATGGCACACACATTAGGAATCCAGGCTTGTTCAACAATGTGTAAACTCAACTTGAACCTCAGCTACTTACGTATGAGACAGAGTCAACTGGACTAGCTAGAATGTAGCTTTGTAGGGAGAGTTAAGGTATCTAAGACAAGTTCTTCTCAAAAGCAGTATCAGTGTGACATGGCCAAAAAGGTTACCTGCCAAATATCTTTTGGAAAGAGAGACTGGTTCCTGATCCAATGGGTAATAGAAAATAATTCCATTGGTTATGTTGTTGGTTTATGTTTATTTAACATACTAGCCAGAGTCAGGCATTATACTTGGTAATTAGATATATGAGTAGAAGTTTTGTTCCATAAGGGTTTAATCATCTAGCTAGGGCTTTGAGGTAAACATTTATATATCCATATTATATGTACATGGTATTTGTCTGGTTCCTAAGTTGCTTTTTTGCTCCAATATCTAAAGCATTTTGGAAAACAGGAATCTAGAATAGAAATTCTGGTTTTGATCTTAATCATTTACTTCTGTCAGATTCTCAGAAGTCTAGATTCATTAACAGTGGGTTACTCTTGACAGAGGTTTCTGTCCTTCCTGGTTCCTGCAGTCGTAAAGTCCCAAAGAATCACACATTAATCATAAATGGATTGGCCCAGTAGCTCAGGCTTCTTATTTATAATTCCTATAGCTTACATTAGCCCATAATTCTTGTCTATGTTAATCATATGACTCGGTACCTTATTCAGTGAAGCAGTCACATCTTGCTTCTTCTGTGGCTGGGTCACAACTACAGAATGTGCTTCCCTCTTCCCAGAATTCTCATTGCCCAGCCTCTACTTTCTGCATGGTCACCCTGCCTATACTTCCTGCCTAGCTACTGGCCAATCAACATTTATTTAAAATGTAAGTGATAGGGTACGGACCATTGTCCCACAGCAGGTTATTTATGGGCAGAATCCCAAACAGTATAGGGTACTTCACCAAAATGTATAGAGCTTTATTGTCTAATTTGCTGTCTGTAAGGTCTTATTTGGACACTGGGAAATTTGGTTTATATGTTAACTTTCAAGGTGAGTTGTCATTTTTGAAAAAAAAAAAACTCTGTGGTTAACTACATCTTGTGGCACGTGCATGCCTTTATGGACAGAAGTAGATTCACTCTTTGCAGCACTTTACGCATGTCACTTCATTCCAACAGCAATATCTTCCTAACACCCTTTGCTCACGGAGTAAAGGCATGTTGAGTCAAGCAAAGGAATGCCCAACACGTGGGAAGGAAGGCAGAAGAAAAGAAGACAATGCATAGCCACATCAATACTATCAGTTTACATTTACAAGTTTTTCATCATTTTCAAGATGTGCAAATTCACAGGCACCAAAAAAACCCTCAAATTTAAAAATAAAAGCTGAGAAAGAAAGTTCATTTTAAATATACCTTCTCTTTCAGTGGAATTAAGCGTCTCTAGAAACAAAACACCAATTAGTAAATGCTCTCTCTCTCTCTCTCTCTCTCTCTCTCTCTCTCTCTCTGTGTGTGTGTGTGTGTGTGTGTGTGTGTGTGTGTGTGTGTCTGTCTGTCTGCCTGTCTGTCTTTCCTTCTTATTTTTTTAAGTATTTGTAAATTTTCTTGCAGAAAGATTGGCTCATGAGACCAAGATTAGTATGCACTTTTGATGTTTCTTTTTCACGATGAAGGTGTAGAAATGTTTTTTAATGGAACATTTATATACTTTTCTTTTACTCATTCTGAAAATTTATTTAATTTTAAGCAACATACTCTTACTCTAAAACGTTTTTAAAACTTAGCTTTATTCATCACACTTCTTGACACATCTGATTTCCTCATCTTCACTGCTAAATGTCTGTTGTGTTATCCAAGTATTAGTTTTATCCCCCTGTCCAAGTTGGGCTAACCAATGAAAAATTACAGTTTGTAGTTTGTCTCATTTCACTTGAGTCTCTGGTGAAGCTGACTGCCATCCTTGCCTCATTTATACTAGTAACATTTCAGGAACATTTCGATGTGTCTGAGTGAGGACACAATTTTTGAAAGATAATAAGGGAGTTAAAAAGCATGTTACTGATTGAGTAGATCCAAAGTTCAATCCTCCTTTAAGATCCAGTTTTGTTTCTTCTAGTGGAACAAGGAAGAGATGTGAAGAATATGACCTGTTTCACACGGGTACATTGAAGTCAAATCCCAATACTCGTATTTCTGACTCCAACAACCATATATTTTCTTCATTCCATGATATTTCTGAAAATTTTAGACCTATTTCTCCTTTTACTTTTAGCGTACAAGCACATACCTCTCCCCCATTCCACAGGCCAAGTGATTTCCCACCTCAAACTACACACCAGTTGTACATAGATATCCCTTACCTCAGCCAACATGTCAGAGGTTGACTCCTCTTGTTAATTGATTGATTTAGCTCAGAGAAAAAGCTCTCATGTCCATGAATCAATGATTGTTTTTGATAGGTATTACATGACATAATGAACAAAACAAGTGATTAAAAGAGCACTAACATTGTCATGATTTTTGTGTTCTCCATCTCTGGAACTTTTTGACATACTTTTCCCACTGTTTTATATGTAAGCACAAAAAAAGAAACCGACAATATCCTTTTTCAACTAAGACAAAAAGGTAACAGAAGAACACAATACAGAGGGAGAGCTTTACTTCTCACTTCCATTTTGTAAAGAAAAAGAACATTAAAGCATGTCGCTAATATTTCTACTCAATGCCATTTATATGTCATCGAAGCTAACTAAAAGCCTTGCAGCAATATGACAGCATCCTAGGTATTTGTCAAATATAAATGTTCAGGCTGCTGAAAAATGTAGTCAGAAGTAGATTGGATTTGGTGGGTTCATTGATGTACATGCTATAGCAAAAGCTTGGAAAGCCTATTGCTATATTTATGTTGATCTACACTATCCTGAAAAAAAAATCTAAGAAAATGTGAATTCATGGATCTTAATATTTGGCAGTGAGGAGTGATGATGAAAACATATCCTGCACTATGCTGAAGGACTCTTAGATATCAGACTCAGCACACATACAATTAGACACACTGAACATTCTTTTACATGCACAGCAGCTTGTGCCAAAGCTCTTTGTAAATCATGCTCACAAGAGTGGTATTGCACTGCACTTCATAGAACACCTTCAGTCTGAATAAGACAAATATGAGGGGTTCTGATTAAATATTTGCTCAGAAAATACCCTCTGATAATATACTGCCAATTCTCTACCTTGGGTAAATAGCATCCTCCTCTCCCAAGGTAAGTAGGGAGGTCTTTGCTATATTAGATTTTATTTACAAAAAAGAACTCTGGTCACAAAACACACAGCAGTATGTGAAGGGTTTGGCCTAGATTACTGCATAGCATTGTCAGTGTGACCTTTGGCAAGGACCCAGTAGAAAAGCAATTTCTCCAAAGGAAACCAGCATCCCTTTCCCTTTAATCCTGTTAGCAAGATGTGCTGTTGCTGGGATAGAGGCTGCTTCCAGCATCCATATACAAGTTACGTCGTTTTGCATGCTCAGTGGAAAGATGGATGCCAGGTGGGTATGTCCACAGTAGAGAACAAAATGCTTCCAAGGAAATGCTACTTATCTTACCTGGATGACCTTGTGATGTGTTCAGTACTTCTGGGACACGCCATCTACTTCTGAAGGTCAGCTCTCAGAAACTAAGGCCTTAGAAAATTCACTGAACTATTCATTCTCTGCATTCCTCTGGAGAGTGACCGGGGCTGTGCTACCAATCTTACTTTCAATATGCATTGTATTCTAGATGCCAATTCCAGAAGCACCAGCCAATATTCTTTTATAGCAGAGTCCAAACATAAAGACCTTTAGCTTTCCCAAGCATACAGGGAACATGTTCGGTAGTTTCAAGGACAATATTTTAAGGAGACAAATGTTCTGGGTAATTGTGCTGAAAACTGCTTTCTAGCCCATTTCGTGGCTGCACTGCCTAGCTAACTTTCTCTCTTCTTTCAACTCCATATATCTGCCACTGCTTTCCCTTATCCATCATCACTTTTCTCCCCTGTAAATTCCCTGGAACCCTCACTAAGGCCATACAACAAATCAAGAGTTTTAGTAGCTGGTAGAAGACTCAGAATAGTAGCACAAAGCTTGTAAGAATGTTAATGGATAATTAAAGTTGATTAAATCTCAACTGGACGTGCACAGCTGTTGGGAGGAAAATTTCTTGTATCATCTTAATTTTTAAAAATAGAGCTCAGGTTCTCAATAAGCGGTTGAAATAAATAAATGGTTAATAGAAAAACATGGAATAGAAATGGTGCCATTATAAAGATAATGGCCCCAGAGACAAAAGGAGAGAGCCCTGCGAGTTTTGTTCAGTTAGCGGGTATGTCAGAATATAATTTGAACAGAGACATCCCTTTAGTAATAATGTTGGGACTCAAAAGAAATTTATATTTATTCTTATATGTTGTTCTTGCTGTCCTTTTAAAGGATCTTCTGAATATAAATTCAATGAATCACACAAAGTAGTTTTATTTATAGTTAGAGGTCCTTCCCATACTAACCATAGAACATCATATGAAGTTCTAAATATCTATTTGGGTATAGATTATGTCTTCATATACATACTTTCTTTTCCTTTTCTTTCTCTCTAAATTCTTCTTAAAATTTAGTCTCGTGATGAACATGTATTCCTTGTTACTTGTCAGCCATTCAGGATTCATTGATGTACAGTTATCGGTGTCTATTTAAACAGCAACACCCTTCTTACTTTCAGACTTTACAGATGTCTAATAATCCCATTGTCAATGCAAGAATTAGTCTCACAACTGAGCCAAGCTGTGCATGATGTAAGTGTTCAGAGACAAACAGAAAACCCAATCACAAATATTGAAGTAATGCAGTATGATTTGAATCTTTCCCTGAATTTTGAGAAAGGGATGCTTATTCTTCCCCAAAGGGATCAAAATACCTGAATATACACAGTCTTGTGCTGCAGCAGCCATTCACAGTCTTAAGCAGTATATCTGAATATATATATGGAATATCCTGGGAACAAGAGTCAATAGAAAAGCAATGAACGCAGGTAAAGGTATCATCTTCCCATTGAACACAGCCATCCACTCTATTCTTCATTAATATGAACCAATAAACTTCCTAATTTTCCACTCCAAAAATTGTTGGAACTGGCTCTAAATAAATATTGTTTGGGGACTTTGAAGGTGATTATCTTTAACCAGGTAGCACATGCCCTTTCTCATAGGGAACACTCAGCTCTTGAATGCTTCAATCAGAATTGCTTAGCAAGAAGGATCAGGGATGAAGGGAAGTAATATGCCAGCTTCTCTTTTACCTCCATGCTAAACATATGATGGGCTACTTAAACTCTGACATGGTAGTTTAGACAGGAATGATTCTTAGGATCTCAACACAAATAAAGTAAATGATCTTCCAGCACATGATATGCTTTCTCATGAATTTTTTATGAATGAAAATCTTTCAAATTTCTTTAGAATGTTGCATTCATTTCTCTACAAATTTCCCTTTACTGTTTTCTTTCCCATTTGTTTTATATTTCACACCTCCTACGTTCATTTAATCCTTTCATTTCTTTTTAATTCTTTTATTACATCCTATCTGCTATCTATTTTATAAACAACATGACCAAAAGCATCTTGTGGAGAAAAGGAATTAATTTGATTTTATAGCTTGTAGTACATCATGAAGGCAAGTCTGGACAGGAACTCTCGGCAGAATCCTGGAGTCAGGAAATGAAGCAAAGGCCATGAAAAAACACTGATTACTGGCTTGCCCACTTTCTTATAAAGCAAAGAACTACCTGCTCAGGGGTGGTATTACCTACACTGGTTTGGACCCTCTCACATCGAACACTAATCAAAAAAAAATGTCTGAAAGATTTGCCTATAGACCAATATGATGAACACATTTCTTCAATTGAGTTTTCTTCTTCCCAGATTACCCAAACTTGCATCAACTGGAACTAACCAGAACATGCTAAAACAAATTCAACAAACTATATTTTAGTATTGTTCAGTAAATGGCTTCTATGTTAGCCTTAGGATATATATCTCCCAAATTCCATCTTTTAAATTACCCTACTGTATTCACCTACACAAGCTTGAACTGTTCTTATCCATCTGCTTTTTTCCTCATCCATAACATCAGCTCCATCCCATTCTTGATGCTGTAAAAGCAGTGTAAGGAAATGTTTGACAAAACTGAATGAGTCCCTGGCAGTAGAGATGTTTAGATCATTAAACCAGAATTGGTGACATAGCTGAGCCCCCTTCTCTGAATGAGTTCCAGATATTTTCATAACAAAAAGTTTTAGAGGTCTAGGTCTGAAAAGTTTCCCTGTGTGGTCAGCTATAAGCCACGAAGAAGATGAATTCAAATGCTGGCTCAATTACACAACTTATTAGACCAGCGGTTCTCAGCCTGTGGGTAGTGACCCCTTTGGTAAACCTCTATCTCCAAAACTATTTATATTGTGATTCAAAACAGTAGAAAAATTACAGTTCTGAAATAGCAACAAAAATAATTTTATGGCTGGGGGTCACCACAACAAGAGGAACTGTATTAAAGTGTTGCAGCATTTAGAATGGCTGAGAATCACTGTATTATACTGGATAGCTGTCTCAAATTCAGTGAGAATACTTCCTTATACAAATTCAGGAAATCATACCTACCTATTAATTAACTATGTTTTAAAAAACATAGCTAAAATTATTTTAGGGGTCCATTATATACCTGATTATAATAGTGAAAATCCTAGTTTTTCTAGAATTTAGATTTTACTTACAATTGCATTGGTGATTAAATTTAGAGCATGTTTCTAGGAAATGATGAAGTCCAACACATGGTATCCAAGGTGAGCTCTCTGCCCAATTAGGTCATTTCTCTCCTTTTATTCATGTATAAATTGCTTCTGTTTCTTAGAGGTTTTGAAAAATGTCAGTAGAATGACTAAGCTGTGACATGAGCCAGAACACAGTCCAAACACTATCCAGAATAAAATAGTGGGACTAATTTGAATGGCTTGTTTCAAGGTAAATAAAAAAATAATTAGTATCTTTTTCAAATGTAAGCATCTCAGTCTTTCTTACCCATTGTATCTGTGGGTATCTATTTCACATAAGATGCCCTGGGCTTCTGACTCTTACAATCATTTTGCCCGTCTTTTTCCAGCTACTGTTTTTGAGCCTGAGATGTGGGGTTGAATCATAGGTTTAGCAATTAGGGTTGGGCAAAACACAGTTACTTATTCTCTGTATTTGACCAGTGTGGGATCTCTGTAATATTCTATAATTGCTATGAAAAGAAGCTTCTTGAATGATTAGAGAAAGCAACATTTAACTGTAGGTATAAGGATAAATATTTAGAAGACAGAAACTATGTTGGTTTAGGAAACTAGCAGCATTAAGTTCTCCTCTCAGGTCTATGACCTCTCCATGGGAGGGTAGTTGGCAGGGATTACAGTAACAGGAATGAATTACCTCTTATTGAGCAGGACATAGGTCCAATTAGGAAGCTATTGTTTACTCTCAAGTTAAAAGGACCACTATTGCACTACTGGGTATCTCTTGCTGGTCTGGTCATTTTTCTGGTTCACAGGCTTTACAGAGTGTAGGACTATTGGTTTCTTTTCTTCCTTAGTAACTTGTATGATACCTTCCTGTACCATGAGTCCTAATTTTCAGTGAGAAGACTTCCAGATAAGGATTGCAATTGCAGGGCATGGTGATACAGAGCAAGATGGAGGAAAGAAAGAGCTATAGCACTCAGGATATTTTAAAAGACATATAGGAATATATTAATTTATAAACTGACTTAAAATCACATAAGTGTGTATATACATGAGCAGCTAGCTAGACAAAGTTGAAATAGATTTATGACACAAGGGGGACATGCTTACTCCAACCACATAGGTTATTTAAAAGAAAACCCAAATGCCAAACACAGAAAACCTACCATTGAGTGGTTGATCAGATGAGTTCTAATGACCCCAAAAATAATATAGGCTATTGCCATTGCCCTTGGTTGCCTTGCAGAACTTGAAGTGTAAGACTGTATTGCTGAAGGCCAGCATTTTCTTAAAGAAACTATTTCAAGACAGCCTTGATTTTTCTTTTTTAAAACTCTTTATTTTGGATACATCAGCATACTGTATTTCAAAATATATCCCACTGGTACTCAGTGCTCTCATTTTCCTTGCCCTCACTGGTGCATATTTATGTAACTCACTATAAACTATAAACAACCTTTCCTGTATAGAAGTCAGAGTAATTGTTTAGTAAAGGAAAATCAGATCATAAAATCCCATTAACTACCAAGTCTAAACTTCATCTAACACTGTGCCATGTGTTTAGTATGAAATCTAAGCTCTTAACATCTTCCATAAAATTTTTGCATGATCCTGTCCTGATTGACTCTCAAACCTCATTTTCTGCCAATCCATTCCTTCCTCATTAGCCCCCAGACATGATACCCTGGCCATTTTATGGGACTCCCGTCTTTCTCTGAGCTTTGTCACAGCACATTCCTTTGCCACGGTGACTTGTCATCCATTCTCTTTATATTTACACCTCTTGGTCTTAGTTGAGACAACATCAGACTCTTGCTCATCCATAATCATTCCCATATGACCCCGCTTTATTTCTTTTATCATCTGAAAGCAGAAGGTGGGTACCTCTTCCTCATCTTGTTCCTAAGATTGTACAGGGAACCTGTTGCCCCTGTTCTTCACTGCATTCTTAGGAGATACCAGAGAAGGAACTCAACAGACATTTTCAGAGTTCATGTGTAACCTCTATGAAATTGATAGTATTATTCTATTGATAATTATTGGCTGGGTTCTCAATAACTTTGTAAGAGTGCTGTTGATATACTGTTTATGGTTCCGAGGCACTATAGCCATATAAAAAGCACTGAAAATATACATTACCAATGTGATGCTTCCATTTGGTCTATATAACAACTTTGAGAGGATGATGTTTTTATATTAATAACCATTTATAGCTTAGACAACTAAAACTCAAAGAAAATAAATTTGTTACCGAAGAGCTCATCTTCTAGTGGCTGAGGGAAGTTTCCAATCTAATCAGTGCTACAATCAATGCATTTAATCTGACAAGCTCCCTCCTTTGCTTACCTTCTGCTATCAGCCAGTCATATACATGCAACTAGAAATGAAAATTCATTATCAGTACTATCCTCAAGTGAGCAGTCATGGAGTGTGTATTGTATATAAGGCATTGTCTGTGCCAATTTTTAAATCCATGAAAAGATTTCAGTCTTTTGTTGTACAGTTGAGAAATCTCAGCTCAAAGAAGTCAGGTGGGATTTGAACATAACTTGGTCTGACTTGGGGTTGAACTGTTTAATCACTGTAGGATAGTATTTCCCTCACCCAGTGAATGATGGGATCATATGTCAAGTTACAGATGACAGAAACCAGCAGTCTGGGTCTCAGCTGCAAGCTGGATGCAGTCCCCCTGAATGGCCAGCACATTCATCTTGGTCAAGTGACAGATGCATTGTGTCTTTAACTATGGAAACCAGGAATCACTGTGCTGGCTGACCACCAACTCTCTGTCAAGATAGAAAAAACAACCAGTAGCTAGGTCTTTCATTATTACATTAGCAGCACCTCTTTCATTTATTTTATAAGCAATAAACTGTGTTTGTCTGGTGTTTCATTTAGGAAGCTTCAGATGAGATTGAAGATAATGCATCCTATAATTTCTCATCCTTCCCTGTTCTACAGGCTCAGGCAGACTGATTTCAGGGTGAAAATTTCACTCTATTGATTGATGAGACTAATAAAGTGACTTTATTGTGATATGGATAGCCTTAAAAGTGTCCTAGAGAGTCAATATTGGTGTTTGATAGCCTTCTATAAGCAAGGTCCTTGTTGTGAAGAACTCTAAAGCTTAATGAGTTATGTTTTTCAAAAAGTTTGTCATTGAATTTGGCTACTGATTTGTGGGGTTACATGATGTCAAGACTCACATTAATGGCATGGATGGAGAAAACTATTTTTAAACTACCCATTTCTTGCACACATCTAACATATCAATTTTGTAACTCTGGACATGAAGCTTTGGGCAAGGGAATAGGGCATGTGAAGAACAATTTACAGTCTCTGATTCAACCAGACCAATAAACATTTCCTTCCTCTCACTTTGGCTGTAGCAGAATAGTATAGATTCTTCTTAGAAGGTGAGAGAGTGCTTTCAAGTGAGATAACAAAGTGTTAGGACTCTCGCACTGCAAAGACCTTAAGTTAGACTATGATTGTTGAATTAAACCTATCACCTTTGAGTATCAAAAATGTCATAAATCAAAGGTTGTGGCATCTTAGAAGCACAATTGTTATAGATCTTTGATTCTCTTAAACTTATGTCCTTATAGTTTCAAAGGTTGCTTCAATATCTTACTTTGTATTTATTTCTCTTTCTGACAACTTTCAATTTTTGGTGGATAATCTCATCTTGTTCATTTACCTGCTTTTATGATATTTTAATTGGTATGTTTGTGTGTGTATGTATGCATGTGTTTGTGTGTCCTTCATATGCCTCTTTGTATGTTCTTCATAGTAGAAGACTACCTATGAAGTAAGAATAGGGTTTTATGATCAAGACACAGATTTGCTAACTTGTTAGTTTCTTGGGAGTATTCATAACAAATGACCAAACACTTAGTTGCCTAATCAACAGAAATTTTACAAAGGTCTTGATGACAGAAATCCAAAATTAAAGTTATTGACAAGGCTCTGAAAGTCCTAAGGAAAAACCTTTCCTACATCTGTCATATTCTAGAAGTAACTGTTAATCCCTGGTATTCCTTCAGTTCTTATGGATGCATTCTTCCAATCTCTGTTTCTTTTCCATGAGTGTCTGTCCATTTTCCTCCTCATTGTTGTTCTTCTCCTCTTCCTCCTTTTCCTCTATCTTTTAAAGGAACATTGTATTTAGGACACTCCCTAATCTAAAAGAATCTTTTCTTGAGACTTCTATCTTAATTATAGCAGAATAAAAATGTCTTTTGAAAATCCTACATTCTGAAAGTCCAACTAGTTGATTCCGTTTTGGGGAGAAAGGAGGAGTTGTTATTAAATCACTATACCCTTTTTATAGATGTTCAATGTGATCAACTCAAATATATTGAGATTATTCTATTAAAAATAACCAGTATAGTAATATTGATACTATAATCATCAGAACTCTAAATATTTAGTTAGTTATGTGAAATCAAAAACCTGTACACGAGAGAAACATTTCCCTTCCAAAGATGTTATATATGATATGATACCATTGAGAAATAATCAAAATAATCTTTCATGCTGACAAAAAATGCAAATCAAGTTTTAAAATGGTTTTCCTGACAGCCTTAATCTAATTAGTTTATTGATATTATTGATTGATTTTACTAGAGTGTGAATCAAAAACTTCAAATAAACATATAATAATCTATATTCTACATGAGAGACCATTGTGTTTTGTGTTAGGGATGATCAGGCTGACATAACCCTAGGTGAGAATGCCCTTACCAAAGGATAACAGAGACCTATAAAAGCAGGGGTCTATATTCTTTTGCCTGTTGGCTGCAAATATAAACAAATTCTCTCAGCCTTTTTCAAATAAGGATCTCAGCAGAACCGAGATAAAACTAGGAAAAATTCTCAGAGCAAAGCTTTAGAAAACAGAGTCTGGCCGTTTTAATAAAGGAATTGGCTACAGAGAGCAGTGTCTTGCACAGGAATTACCCAGGGATCTTGTTAAAAAGCAGATTCACTGCAGTAGTTCAGTAGTAGGTCCTGAGATGTCGTAACTTTAACAAGCCTTCAAGTGATGACAAGGGCCACACTTTGAGTAGCAAAAGTGTAGGGGATCAGCAGGACTGGAAAATAATGATTAAGTCAGACAGGTTAAAGATTTCATGGCTCTTAGTTATTCAACATTCACTGAACTCCTACGGTAGCCCTCACTTTGGCAAACACAAACACAGGAGTCCTCCAGTTTGCTGTTAGTCACTTGTGGATTTGCTGTTGTTATAGCATTAAGCAGTGAACTTCCATTTCAAACAGTATTTGTGAAATCAGATTAATGTGATATTTTATAAATAGTAATAATGTCAATATTTAAAAATAGGAAATAAGTCAACAATCTGCCTTTCATCATTGTCTAAAAATGGGTGGTCCTGTAGAACCTCTCAGAAGGTAGTGTGCCTTTCTTCTCAAGACCTGTACTTTCAGAAATGTCACTGCTGTTAGATTCTTGCTGGGATTTCAGGGCCAATAACCAGAGAATCATCCCAAGTTTTAGTAGACAGAATGATGAGCCAAGTTTGTTCATGAAAAAAAAAAAAGCAAAATCTTCCAAGGAAACACATTTGATTTAGAGATAAATCCATAGGCTTATGTTATTTAATTTATTTAATTTCAAGCTTTGCCACAGTAATTTCCAGAAATAATGACTTTAAACGCTCAAGTTTTACTTTTTCCTCTCTGTTCCTTGTCCTTCCTCTCTCTCTTCCTCTTACAGTTCTTCCTCCTCCTGCCCTCCTTTATATTCTTTTATTTGGGCTTGGGTTAAACTTGAGAAATTCTGAGGCAGATGGTAGCCAAGGTAATTTATTCATGATTGTTGCTGAGTCATTTTCAAAGAGATTCTGCTGGAGACTACACAGATTAGTAAGACAGTGGTCCAGATGTTAGTGGTTACTAGAAAAGCATATTGAACATTATATTCAACGTGTATATATTATGTCCATTGTTAGAAAATGCCTTAAAAGGCTGTAAAACAATGAGTCTGTTATACATCATTGAATTTTGATGATAACAATGGCTTCCTGATGGTTCTAGATCTGAAGATAAAAAAGCAGATTTTTTCCTTTGGTTGATTGTTTTGTTGTTGTTGTTTTCGAGTTAAAATTACTTTTACTGATTATGATAAGCAGAGTCCCTAATATTGATTAGCAGTTTTGAATAAGGGACTGCTCACCTCCAAACTTACTTGACTGTTAGCATCTAAGACCACAAACTATCCAAGTCAGTATAGGCAGGAATGTTTAGCAATGAATTAGAAGACCGAGGGTTAAGAGGCCAACACAAGTGGAGTCTATTTCATAAAACCAACAAAGACGATCATTTTTACTGCCAAAACCAAATCTCATGGCCTAAAGACTAAGCCCCATCTGAAAATTCTCATGTGTGTCTCTTCTCTCCAAAGCAGACAGTGTGCCAAAATGTTTAGATTTGCTATATCGTCAGTGACCAAATGACCTAGCTGGTTGCCAAACAGATACTACAGGGTTTAAATACAATGCTGTCTTGCTGAAGTGATCCATCGCCATACACAGACCTTTGCTCTCTTTGTTAAAAGATATTCAAATCAATAGATTGCAGCACACACAGGACCTATTTTTAGATTCATCTCAGTGCTGATGCCTTGGAGAATGGAAAAGATAGAGCAAGAGGCAGCAACAATGTTTCCTGTTCCCATGGTCAGGCCTTCTCTGACTTATTTTACAAAGGGGGGTGGGACATCATCTCTAAAGACAGTTTCTATGGGGACACATTACCTTGCCCGTGCTTTCTTAGAGTCCTTTTCAAAAAGGCAAAATAGCAGGAGATACTTGCACTAGTCTAGAATATTACCAAGATTCCTTCCCGTTTCTGCCAGTTACAAAGGCAGTTGAAAGTTTGGAGGGAGGGAAAGGATGGATCTGTGAACATCAGGTTGGAATGAGAATTGGTCTCAGGTCACAAAATCATAAAATCTCATTCGAGAGAGGAAAGGGCTCTTGTGGTTCCCCTGTCTTAACCACACTTGGTGAATATATGTATGCTGTTTAATCTTTAGAGGTTGACTCATGGGAGATGGACCTTCCATCAACCTGAGGAAAAACCCAGTGCAATAGCCTTAACACACCACCAGGTGACAGTGTTTCTAAAATTAATCTGATTCTATAGGGCTCTGACTTGTCTCTGTATTTGGGATCACATTTTTACAGAGAGGGGAACGGACAATCACATGATTGCTGTTAAACAGTAAATCAAGCGATTAGCTCTATTCCTTCCCATGATTATAATTATCCAGAAGTGATGTGATCACACACCAAAGTACCAGACGAAGAAGGTTAATCGCTTTCTGAATCAGCGAGAATTGGTATCCAGACCATCATAGGAAAGTGGCTAAGCAGTTTGTTGGAAACGCCTCTGAAATTCTGGATCAGCTATGTGGAATCAAATTGAGGAGGAAACACAGAAACTATTGCTGTAAGATCACAGCAGGAAACAACATTGAGGATTGGATGAAATCATAGCAAAATTTAAAGGCTTATGTTAAATAATACAGAATAAGTAATATGTTAAATAATACAGAATAAGTAAGTATTTGTGACTACATTGCTGAAGTAGTCGCCAATTTAATTAAGTAATATTATAGAAGGGAAAGTATTAAACTGTAAGGAACTCGTTATTTAAAAGGAGAATCAGAAGCAAAGAAGAGGGTAAAGGAAACATGGTTTTCTCCATAGGCTCTGGGTTTGATGGGTAACAGGAAGTTACCAGAGCCTCAATCGAGCTCTCATAAAATGGCTTTAGTTCTGTTCATTTCCACTCAAAGTATCTCATCTGTATTGAATGCCAAGACCACAGAGACTTTATTATATTATATGAAAAGCTATTTAGAGTCAGAGGCAGAGCTGAAATTCAGATCCCTTGATTATAATCAGAGCTATTCCCATTACACACAATTCCACTATGTTCTATAACCTCTATCTTGGGGCAAGTGGAAAAGAGATGTCTTGAAAAGGGGGAAGAGAAAGGTGACAAAACACGCACACACACACACACACACACACACACACACACGGTGAAGTGGGATGAGTAAATGAAGGTGAAAGTGTGATTAATGTAAGAAAAAGAAGCAACAGAGCCTCAGCTTTCTACTTCATATCTCTCCGTCTCCTCCATTGTTATTACATTCCTCCTCATCATCGTTACTATGGCCCTCTCCGATCCCACAATGAGAAAAGAGTCCTAGTACCACTGAATGACTGAGGCAGTACGGCCATTGCACCTGGGAATCCTCCTATGGGGGTCAGCCCAGTTTATATGAGACACGCAAGACTTCCATCAGTGCACTTCTGTTCGACTCTCCTGGACACAGTGTCTGAGATGCTAAGATCAGTTTGTAAAAGATCTGGAGTTGGAATGGCCTTTCTGAGTTCTATAGCCTGTCGGTCAGAGAGACTTTTTACACCTTCTCGCCACTCACTGGGAGTAGACTGTACCAAGGGAAAGAATAGAAATTGGCAAGTGGCTGTCTATTGTGGAACAGAATTCTGAGAACTAATCAATTGAAAATTGGGAGTCAAGAATTGTCTTAAAAACTTGGGAATGTGTACCTCATCCTAAAAGGAATGGGCAGTACTATGACCTGGATA
Source organism: Microtus oregoni (assembly GCF_018167655.1). Taxonomy (NCBI): domain Eukaryota; kingdom Metazoa; phylum Chordata; class Mammalia; order Rodentia; family Cricetidae; genus Microtus; species Microtus oregoni. The sequence goes on from NW_024543082.1 coordinate 21,946,527, forward strand.
TGCTCAGGAAGACAAGTACTTTTTACCGCTATGGTAACATGTGGCCTAGAAAATGACTGATTCTGCTTTTAAATACTCAGAGCATGGATATTAATAATTATAGGAGTTCTGTACATCCATTACAAGAACTTAAACACTGCTGATCTCAGCAAGAAGCTAAATATTAGCTCTCTCTATATACATATACAAATCATAATTAGCATGCAATGAGTAAATACCATCCCAGGAAAGTTTTATACTGGCAGATCCAGAAATTGTATGTAGACTTTAGGTTCATAAAAAGCTTATTTTTGGTCTTTGATCTGATGCCCTTGTCCTTTTGGGTACAGCCTAAATGACCCCAGTCTGTGCTTTGTACCCCTAACAACATACAACTCATGCTATCCAACCAAATCCAGTCCATGTGCTGGCAGTCTCAGCCACTATTCTCCCTGTTTATCATAGTAATTAGTTGCTCCCCTCAATATATGTTCCAGTCTTACAAGGGCCCTGTTGAACAGTGACACAATAGGATATAGCCACCAGGTTCTTTTAAATGACAACCAACTCAGATGCTGTTCTTTTATCAAAGCAACTTGAAAGCTTATGGGTTTCTACATCATTGTGAGCAATCCAAAATTTGACGGTGTGTGTCTTCTTTGCCACATATCAGAAATTACCTTTGGAGAGAGGTTACCTGATGAGGCAATCTTCTCATTTAGTTACAAAGTTTAATGTCTTGTAATTATAGCTCCTAAGGCTAACTTATCGTTTGTAAAGTATGGGTGGTGTCTAAGCATGGAGACCAGAGTGCATGCTTATGTTCTGAGAATCCTTCGTGTCTTCTTCAATAATCTGTGAACTCTCAGCAGGCATGTCCCTTACCTGATTGTATGTTTTATATAGCACAGAAATAACGCCTCAATTTGTCTAAAATCAATTTCTTCAGTTTTTTTTTCCTTAAGACAGTTTTCAAGTGCATTGCAGCAAATTTATTTATGTCATGCTTTTATAGTTCTAGCTTTCTACTCTTTTAATGACTGTTCCCCTTTTTACTTTTCAGGGTTATCTTTCCTTTTCTTTATCTTTTTTTATAGTTGATCGACAACTGCATGGATCTTTCTATTTTATTAGCTTTTGAAAGGAACTGTCTCCGAACTTTGCTGATCTTGTCTATAACTTCCTCATGCATTTTACCAAGTTGATGAATTAGCATGGTTACTCTATGCACAACTTTCAGAATTTAATATGTAGCGTATCAGTTTTCACTCTCCCTTCCTTAAAGCATATGTATTCATAATGCATGGCAAACCTTCTGTAAAAATCACTTTAGCTGAATCTTAAAGCATTGGGTGTGCAGTATTCTCTTGAAGCTCTAAATATCTGGGAATTTTTATTAGATACTCTTTGGGCTCTACTGCAGCACTTATTCAATAATACACATTCTAGCTTCCTTGAATATCAAATTTGGAAAAGAAGAAGTCACTTCTTTGTTATCAGAAATACTTTTGATGTTTTTTTTTAATGTGGCCAGTATTTAAAAAAAATTCTGTGCCGCAAAATAATCTGTATATTTCCCAGTTTTTCTGTGTGGGGCTCTATGCAGGCTCATCCTTAAGTTAGTCATGTTTATTTACATTCTGTCTATCATCAGTGTTTATTTCTTTTTCATAAATAAGGATTCAGGAAGAGTAAATTAAATATAGCAGAATATTTATATTTGCCAATTTTTTAATCAATTTGGTCAAATTTGATTATAAAAACTTGAAGTTTTCTTCGGCCTCATACAAATAGATGTTTATTATACTCTTTCGGCAAACCATTTTGTCAGGTAACTGTGTTACCTCAGCTTGATTTTCTCTTTTGTTTGTTGTTCATTGTTTTGTTTTAAACTATTACTATATTTACATGGTTGTAAAGTACCTATATCTTTTCTTATTCTCAAAATCACAAGTCTAGTGGGACTGATTTTGTGTGGCAATAGTGTAGTGAGGAATATAAGTGAAGAAAATAGTTATGTCATAAAATTGGAGAGAGTGATCCACTGCCTATTAGCCTATGTTGCTGCTAAGTCTCCTTCCATTGCATTGGTATTTCTTTTTTTTTATTTTATTTTTTAATTTTTTATTGAGAAAAAGAAAAAAATGTTTCCGCCTCCTCCCAGCCTCCCATTTCATTCCCCCTCCTCATGCCCTTCCCCCCCCCCCCCCCCCCGCCCTTCTTCCCCTCCCCCCACACCTCTCCCCCTCCCTCTCCAGCCTGAAGAGCAGTCAGGGTTCCCTGCCCTGTGGAAAGTCCAAGGTCCGCCCCCCTCCGTCCATATCTAGGAAGGTGAACATCCAAACTGGCTAGGCTCCCACAAAGCCAGAACATGAAGTAGGATCAAAACCCCGTGCCATTTTCCCTAGCTTCTCATCAGCCCTCATTGTCCGCCATGTTCAGAGAGTCCGGTTTTATCCCATGCTTTTTCATTCCCAGTCCAGCTGGCCTTAGTGAGCTCCCAATAGATCAGCCCCACTGTCTGAGTGGGTGGGTGCACCCCTCGTGGTCCTGACTTCCTTGTTCATGATCTCCCTCCTTCTGCTCCTCATTGGGACCTTTGGAGCTCAGTCCGGTGCTCCAGTGTGGGTCTCTGTGTTTATCTCCATCCATCACCAGATGAAGGTTCTATGGTGATATGCAAGATATTCGTCAGTATTGCTATAGGATAGGGTCGTTTCCGGTTCCCTATCCTCAGCTGCCCAAGGAACTAACTGGGAACATCGCCTTGGGCTCCTGGGAGCCACTCTAGGTTCAAGTCTATTGCCAACCCTAAGGTGGCTCCCTTAACTAAGATATGTGCTTCCCTGCTCCCCTATCCAACCTTCTTTATCCCAATCCTCCTTTTTCCCCAAGTTCCCCCCATTCTCCCCTTCTCCCTTTTCTCTCCCCATCTCCCCTTACCCCCATCCCACCCCACCCCCAAGATCCCAATTTTTTGCCCGGCAATTTTGTCTACTTCCCATAGCCAGGAGGATAACTATATGTTTTTCTTTGGGTTCACCTTCTTACTGACTGGGAGAAGATCTTCACCAACCCCGCAACAGACAAAGGTCTGATCTCCAAAATATACAGAGAACTCAAGAAACTAGACTTTAAAATGCTAATTAACCCAATTAAAAAAATGGGGCACTGAACTGAACAGAGAATTCTCAACAGAAGAAGTTCAAATGGCCAAAAGACACTTGAGGTCATGCTCAACCTCCTTAGCAATCAGGGAAATGCAAATCAAAACAACTGTGAGATATCATCTTACACCTGTCAGAATGGCTAAAATCAAAAACACCAATAATAGCCTTTGCTGGAGAGGCTGTGGAGGAAGGGGTACCCTCATCCATTGCTGGTGGCAATGCAAACTTGTGCAACCACTTTGGAAATCAGTGTGGCGATTCCTCAGGAAATTCGGGATCAACCTACCTCTGGACCCAGCAATACCACTCTTGGAATATACCCAAGAGATGCCCTATCATATGACTAAAGCATTTGTTCAACTATGTTCATAGCAGCACTATTTGTTACAGCCAGAACCTGGAAACAACCTAGATGTCCTTCAATGGAAGAATGGATGAAGAAAGTGTGGAATATATACACATTAGAGTACTATGCTGAGGTAAAAAAAAACAATGACTTCTCGAATTTTGCATGCAAATGGATGGAAATAGAAAACACTATCCTGAGTGAGGTAACTCAGACCCAAAAAGATGAACATGGGATGTACTCACTCATAATTGTTTTCTAGCCATCAATAAAGATCACGGAGTCTATAATTTGTGATCCTAAAGATGCATTGGTATTTCTTATTACCTACTTTCTTATTTTGAATAGTAACTTTTCAGGTAATGTCCTTTCCTTGGGAGTCCTTCAGTTTGATCCCAAGGTAGCTTGGCCCAAAGTTACTTTTATTGATTCTGCATGGACTTAAGATATTAAAAAATGAGAACTTTCTTGTGTATTATTCCTTCAAATTTTAGGTTTTTTTTCCTCATCTTTTGTCTTTTTTCCCAGGGTGGGGAGAAGCTAAAACTCCTATTAGATTAGTTTGGGGTTAGTTAATATACTCCATTGAAAAACTGATGGAGACAGATACAGAATGAACACACACACACACACACACACACACACACACACACACAGTTTTAGAAGCTAGTTCACACTCATGATGGTCCTGACAAATGTGAATTTTTTAGAGAAGATCACTAGCTAGACATTCCAATGGGTACTCATATCACAGTCATGAATCTATAGGCCAAGTGGAGGAAAAGCAAATTTCTTCCATCTTTGTGTTAACACCTTTAACAATTTCTTAAGGCTTAAATCATTTGGAGAAGGCCTAAATGAACCACAGGAGGTAATTTGTATTAGTAAAATTCAGTGGTTTTGATGTTAATTATATCTGAAAAACACCTTAAGGTAGAATACACACAGATACTTAATAATGAAGTTGGGTGTAATATTCTAGCCAAATCGACACCATAAAGCCAACAATTGTGGGTTTTATACTTTATCGAGATGCCATAAGCACAGCACACATAGGCTTTTCTCTTTCATAATATATATTAAGATGCATTGAACTAGTAAGTAAAGAATATTTAACATTTAATATATTTATTTTGTTTTCCTAAATTCTGAATTATTTTCTCAGATATACATTCCAGTTCATTATTTCTACCTTCAACTTTTTATGCAAGTTATAATTTACTCCATGCATTGCCTTTTTAAATGTATTATTTTTTTATTTTAAGAAATTATAATAGCTACATTGTTGTAGGAAATATGGGCCTGTAGGCTGAAGATGGATGCTCCAACAATATGGAAGAACTTTGGGTGATTGTTCAGTCAGTGAGATGTCAATTCTAAAGTTTTGGAAGTTGCTGACAATGCTCTTCCTGTTTACTTAGGTAATATTATATCCTTCTTGAATCTTTGATGGATTTGAAGAATAGATAGTTATAATTATAGTTTTCCTTAATTATGACAAAAGATAAAGTAGATATAAATATTGTAACTGCAATTCTTACTTAATACCTGTTTTGTTGTATATAATTTTACTATGTTAAAGTTAAAATGTTCTTTTTATTTAAATATAAAAGGGAAAATGGTGTGGGAAGTCCTTCTGTATACGTGTTGCTTTTATTGGTTAATGAATAATGAATCTGCTTTGGTCTGTGATAGGGTGGAGTAGAGCTAGGTGGGGAAAACTAAACTGAATGCTGGGAGAAAGAAGATGAAGTCAGAGAGATGCCATGTAGCCAAAACCTTGCCAGTAAGCCACAGCCACATGGTGATATACAGATTAATAGAAATGGGTTAAATTAATATGTAAGAGCTAGCCAATAAACATCTAGAGCTAATAGGTCAAGCAGTGATGTAAATAATACAGTTTCTGTGTGGTTATTTCGGGGCTGAGTAGCCAGGGGCAAAAAGCAGCCTCCTACAACATTATGAAATATTATTATTACATTGTCTCTTGTCTCTTAATCATCAAAACTTATTTTTTGTTGCTCCATTGTCTCTAATTTTTACTATCAACTTAATTTGGTCTGACTTTTGGTTTAAATTTTCATAAAGTAAATATTTCATTCCCTTGAGGTATTATGTTTTTTTTTTAATCCTGTTAAGCAGAGTCTTCATAGACAGCAGACTGAGTCTCAGCCTTGTCAGAAATGACTTTTGCTGCTTCCTTTCTTGGATTATAATATGAAGCCCTCAATATGAGAACCCTTGAAGTCTACAGTCATCCCTTGTCATATCATGGCCTCAGCGCAACATATTCTAAAATTCTTAGGGACTCTCCTTATTCTCTTGAAAGAATAATGTACAACAGAGCTGCACCTAGTTAAAAGTGTATTTATAGATCAAAACACAAAGTATCAACAATGCAAATCACAGTTACCTTTGCATCAGGTAGGTACACTGTGTACACTTGATTTTTCTAATCAAAAGCTTTGCAAATGCAGAGAAGTATGAGCTTAGTCTGACCACTAATGTGCAGAGACTCTGACTTGAGTCATTTTGGTTACTATGTTCTCTTCTGATAATTTCACAATCTGCCCACAATATCTCCTGGACTTTTTTGACAGGTTCTATCTGATGGAATGAGGCATTTATTTCCTTGCTCCTTAAAAAATTTCCTTGTTCTTCCCATCTTAAATCTTCTAATCAATCTCAAATTTTCAAAAACTTCATATAAGTCTATATATTGTATTAGGCTCTGAGGCATATTTTTCTGACCGCAGGTAATTGAATTCACAAAACAATAGGCGATTTTATTATTCCTATATATTTTGAGCATCATCTTTTCGATTCAGAATACTTTTTCTTTAGATCAATAACTTCAAATTTGGAAAAAGGCAGTTCAAGCTCTATCTTCTTTATTCTTTTATTTTATTTGGCTGAAACTAATCAATATATAATTTTGTGTTTTCAGAAAAAAATTACAGAGCTTATCTAATTCTGGTTTTCCAAACTTCCGAAATTTATGCTGGAGTTTTCTGCTGTTTTTAAGTACATTTATTTTATCATATCTAATTCTAGATTTTTTTCTACAAAGTGTGCATGTTTCTTTTACTTATCAGAGATGGTATTCAGTTAGATTCTATCCTCTCTGCTTCTTTTTCTTTTTGAGCACTAATAAAATTGTGTTTGATTCACAGAGTGTTCACATTTTAGGTACACATCAATGTTTTTGCATGTGTATGTATATGTGTATAGGTGTATGTATACGGTATGAATATGTGTGGAGGCATGTTCAAAAGTGTGTGGGTCTATGTTGAGGGTGAGCGCAAGGTGTGCATTTAGAGTATCTTTGAGCACTCTCCATCTTATATTGTGAGTCATCTACTTGAACCAAGAAATTTACCAATTCAGTTACTCAAATTAACCAGTTTGTTCTGACACCTCCTGTTTGCTTGCCAAGTTCTGGGATAAGCAAAGGTCTGCTAGCCTACCTATATCACCCATATTTCCTCAGCAAATGATCTGTCTCCAAAACCCTGACTCCTATTATCTTTCTATAGATCGTTATTAGCAAAATGAAAAAGTAAATGGAGTGTTCTTATATACAAAGCAAACAAACAAACACAAATGTTCTTTCTTCTATTGTTGTTTAAGCAAAATTGTACACACTGCTACGTTTAATGATCATTGGTCATATTACTTCAGTAGCTACATCCAATTCCAAATAACAGGACTTGTTTGGAGGTACAAACCAGTGATCAAGCAAACAGATACCGAGTCCTTAGTAAACTCCAGGCTGTTTCTAACCCTGTGGGATATTCATGGATGTATAAGTCCTAGAGTGTTAATGACACTAGAAACTAATGACAAGCCATCCAGCATCTTTGTTCCATGTAATCTCAAAGACACAATCTACTTGTCTTTTAAAAATGCATCTGTCAGAGCAATTTAACATGTGATTGGTAAACAGAGGGAGTCTATTCCAGACTCAGAAAAAAAAAAAAAAGTAACAGCCTTGGACAATAGTTCCTGCTATGTTTCCAAAGAATGCTCAGCAACTACTGATTTTGGACAACAGCACCTACTCTGTTATCTGAAATCTCAGCAGTCAATAGAGAAAATGGCAAGGCTATGAAAAGACTAGTTATAATGAGGGTCCCACTGCCGTGCTGGGGCACAGCCACAGAGCAAGTGATTACATAAGATCATCTATTCAGCCCTTAAGGAGCTGTTGTTAGTGCTCTCAGTTCAGCCTTCCACTAGGCACCAATTATATGTACAGCTAGCAGTCTGGGTGCTATTTGTTGGTGTAGAGAGTGGGCTCATGCGCAGAATTGTGGTGAACACATTACAGCATGAGGCTCATGCTCTCCGTGTGCAGATTCCAGGAGATCTTTAAGTAGAGACAGATTTTCAGGGGAAAGAAAAGAACAGAAAAGAGCAAGGGGAAGAGAACCAGAGAGCAGAGTAGGTTAGGACTGGGGCCTGCCTTCTGCCTTTGCTGTCCCTAACAGGAAATTACAACAAATCCAGAAGGCTTGCCCTGTGACTAAAGAAGCATTTGTTCCCGACCATTAAACCTGGCTTGCTCACCAGAAGGATTTTACAGTTCCTTTGACCATGCTGAGAATTTGAGGATGGAGATAATCCCTTTCACTCCACTTTTTTTTTTTTTTTTTGGTCTGCAAAACTGTTTGAGAGATTGAACCTTGGGCAAAGAGGCCTAATGCACATTTTGCTTTCTTTCAATGAGTATTCAGCAGATTTCAGATCTAAAAAAATTCTACTAAGTTGTTGCCTATTTTCTGATCTGGGGCAGGGGGGCTGGGCGGTGAAGCGTTATCTGAGAGGTTCCAGCTGTTGCTGTTGCAGACAGCATTCAATGGTTCATTTATCGGAATATGTTCTGTTACTTGGCAAGATCTCAAGAAGGAGACTTTGCTGTAATGGTGATGCACTTCTTAGATGGGGCACTTGAATAAATGTCCTTTAAAAGAGAGCTCTGAGCTCTGAATGACTGGGAACATTTTTTTCTTTGTGTACAAACCTGAACAGTTAAATGTATGGACTTCCCCTGCATACTCACATCTCCCCCCCCCCTCTCTCTCTCTCTCTCTCTATACATATATATATATATATATATATGTACATATGTGAATACGTATATGTTGTTGTAACAGCAAATATCTTCCTAAATCTATCACTGATTATTTATTAGGTAAGTAAAAAGCAATAACTCCATTCATTAACTTGATTGCAATTAACATGTGTAATTATTAAATGACTGATAAAAATACTGAAAATGTACAAGGCTGATTCAAAAGTGTACAGATTTCATCAAAGCCATTTAGTATGTTCTAATTAGTAAATTACACTCTTCTGACCTCATGAATGTGTGAGATTTTTCACACATTTGCTTTTCACAGCAGGGGCCTGAGTTTACACATCACTTTCATTTAAACTAGCACAAGAAATCAAGGCCTTCCGTTTATTTAAGTAAACAAATCATTTTTTGCTTTAGTTCCAAGAGTATAAACAGATCTCTAATTTATAAAATTGTTAATCACTTTTCCTCATAATAATCCTAACTATTGTTAAAACTTTGATTTTAATGTCTGCACCTGTTGATTCAACCATCCCTAGACATCTGATTTAACAAAAACCTCTAAAACTTCCGAGTAGGAAGGCACTCTGAGAGTGAGTGATAGAACATTTCAGTTTGAATAAGTATTTTATAAGAAACCCCAGATAGCATATACATAGGTGCAGAGTGAATCTTGAGAACTGTGTTTCTATTATCACTGAAAACTATTGGCTAAAGAATGTCTACAGATGAAGAAGGGGAGTTGAATGCTCTATGGACGAAGAGACAGGAAAAGGAGTCTGATAATAAGGAATGAGCAGTATCAGAACTTGGAAGCATTTGGAATGGTACGAAACGATATATATATATAGTTCTCTAGCTAAAGGGCTGGGAAGTCCCTTCAGAGAGCCAATTTAAATTTGACATAAGAATGGTTGAGTCAAGTTTTAAAGCATAAGGAGAAACTTCCTGAATTGTTAAATATCCAAACTGAAAAGTATATAAAGAAAAATAATTTTACTTATTAGGCCTATGGAAAGCACAATACCTTGGGCCAATAACATATTTGCAGGTAGAATTTCACTGGATCTGTTTGAGCGATAAAGTGAGAATCTCAGGCATGGAGCGGGTTTAGGCACTGCCTATGTTCTGCCTTTAATTACTAGTTCTAGAAAGACTTACCACAGTCCATTTTCAGGCTTTGAGTCCCAAATCCTCTCTTACAGTAAGCAAAGGGAGGCTCAAAGAATACAGGGCTCAGATTCAAAAGCTGAAATTTAAAATCTGTGCCATAACAAAACTTTTACAGTTTAGTGATGTAGAATATACATGCCATTAGACTAGCAGCAGCTGCTATGTTTACAAAGGAGGTAGGTTATTTATCTCCATATGAGTAGATGGGGAGAACAGGGTAGAAAAGAGTTTCATGGGTGTGGGGTTGTGAACTGAGTATAAGGTAAACTTAGTTTTCATGAATGTATAGGATTATTGATACTTCAATCTAACAATAATAATACATTCTGAGCACTAGAGAGCTGAGAGATTTGTTATGGATCAGGACCGAGTATTATTAATTACAAAGTTAAATAAGAAAGCTCACTAGCCTTTTTAAAAAATACTTTTGAAATACCAAAGTATTTATTATATTTAATCGGTGTATTAACTCTCATCTCTCAAGTTGCTTGAATGGAAAGGTATGGTGGAAAAGGAGGCTGCTTGTTCATTACGGGCTGTTCAGATACAAATAATCACACAGAAACTATATTAATTACAACACTGCTTGGTCAATAACTTAGGCATATTCCTGGCTCTATGTCTTAAATGAACCCATTTCTATTAATCTGTGTATCGTCATGAGGCTGTGGCCTACCAGTAAGGTTTTGGTGTTGCAATGTCTTTCTCCTTTGGCAGTTACATAGCTCCTGTCTTGACTCCACCTATTCTCTTGAGCTAAAAGTTATTTGACTTTGTAATAAAAAATCTAAATGTCTGTGTATTGGGGCATATTTTCATTTTCTAGACTCACAGTACACATTGGGCACTCAGGAAATATACTTTGAGAGCTTGCTGTGTGCCGGAAACCCTTCTAGATGCTTTCGGTGTGTAAGGAGTTCTTCATCTGCTATGGTTTATCTGAAATGACTTCTTCATGTAGTTAGTAAGTGTGGGAATGGGTACACATGCCAAACATCCTGACTTCAATCTATTCTTTTTGTCTCGGTGCTACATTGCCTCAACCACTTTGCTATATTTTGTATGGTTCAGTTGCATTTATACTACTTGATATTATTTTAAAAGGCTGTGGGCTGGGTCATTGCTCAGATCATTCATTGCAACTATAAGATAACCATGGGGTTGATGGTCTTATGTGGTAATTGAGACTGGTGCAAGAGTGAGGGTGTATCACATTCAATAAAACTCATGTAAGAAACAAAAATATGGGTCACCAAAATAAAATTCATAATATAGATATATAAAATTTATCCAAAACTATAAATATATTAGTCAAAAAGCAACACCCAATACTATATAATTTTTTTTTAAAAAGTATCTTTCTTTTTATAAAGGATCTGCATTAATAAGGCATTGGTGAGCAGAAATAAATGTCTGAATTGGAAAATAAGTATTCTTTCAAAAATTAAACAAGGGCAAGGGAACAAAGGTACAGGGAGGGCTTGCCTCACAAGCCTGGGTAGTACATCACAAACAATAATTAACTAATTAGGACCAAAAAAAAAAAAAAACCTCCACAAAATTTCCAAGTTTGGAACCATTCTCTGGGAGTGCCATTTTAAAATCTTTGGAGATTCGCTTTCTTGTTCTGCTTAAGTCCCCGCCAAGCTGAAGGCCCCCTGTTAACTTTCAGCCACTCCAGCCCATCTTAGTGATGCTCACATCATGCCTACATGGCTTAGCTAATGACTCAATCCAGCCATAGGAAAATGAGAGAGATTCCATTCTTGGGAGTGCAGCACAGCAGGGGTTCTCCTGAATAATGGCTCTAAATTATGCCACATGCTATGGAGAGCTTGCTTTTTTTCTCAGAAAAATGACTTCTCAAACTGTGCTACCTCTTCACTAAATTGACTAGGCAGAAGAACGCAACAAGGATGAAAATAGCTTTGGTGCTGGAAAAGACCATGCACATCCTCAGGAGTGGTTCCAGCGATTATAAGGGAAAAATTAGATCAACCTGGAATCCCCTATTGTGCAATTTTCCTGAAGACTAGAGTGCATTTTTAACTTCAGTGCAGTAGTATGAGCTATGACTTTGTTAGCTTTGCCTTGACTTCAGGTGATATACAAAACTGCTGGTAGATTTAATTCAGAATAATAAGCTTTTTCGTAGGCCAGCAACTTCATAGGAAACTGTGTGTGCCGTTGTATTATTTAAAGGAATATCAGTGGTGGGTCTGCTAGATTATCGGGGTGTTACTGAAGACTTGTTTCAGGGGCAAAACAGTTTCTCATTTAGAAACTGCATAATTTAGTCTTTTGAAATGCCTTTAAGCGTTAGCTTTAACTCTGTTTCTAAAATGACAATGCATGAATAACAATATCTACAACAAGTAGCAACTGCAAAATAATGGGCTATCTAATGATATCTGGTATGTTTGCTATATGAACAAGAGAAAATTAAAAAAAAACAAGATAAATTTCATTTTAAATTGTTGTAGAAGTTTGGATTTCAAGTATTATTTAATCCTACTAGGCAACTAGTACTCTACTGGACTAAGGATTCCCACACTACAAAAACATTCCATGTATGAAAACTTGTACCAATAATCTACAATGTAAGCAGCTTACAAATTTACTAGAGCCCCATGACCTCATAGGTTACCTGAACAAAAGCAACCCAGTGATTTCCCTGGGGATTCAGGGAGTAATTGCAAGTTAGTCTTAATAAAGTAATATGCAAGAGCAAGATACAGAATGATGACAATGATGGGCATTGCCAGGATAATTGTCAATCAAAATACTATACTGGCTCATCTTGAAGATTCAATCACACCCATTATACTATGTGATACTCTGAACCTTGTCTAATTAGCAATGCCTTTTAATAACAATGATTGAGATATAAAAAGTATCCTTACATGCTTTATCTTAAGCAAACCATTCATTGCTAAAATCAGTTGCCCAATTTTTAATATATATTCTCAATACCTGTTCTCCAACAATTATAGTTAAAAACATTCTCTCAAAACTTAGAAAGAACATTCTCACCATCTAAACTTCTTATCACTTCCTATTGGTTCAGATTAATGAGTATACTGAGACCCACAATGCCCAGACTGTTCTGGGACCTAAGTTGCTCTCCCTTATTGGCTGTCCTCACTATCAACTATAGTCAGCACCAATAGGCTCACTCACCTTTAGACAGACTTTATTGCCTCCTGTATGAGCCATTGGTACATAGCTCCCTCCCTTCCTGCTCCATTTTACTTAACTAAATACATTCTCAGCACATTTTTCAAAGTACCAAAGAAAACCCATAGCAGAAATGCAAGACTGTCCTTAAGGACTGTGAAGAGAGGGAAAAAAGAACAAGGCTTTGATTCCTACCTTCTTTATCTAAACTTCAAAGTAAATTATACTTTAAAAATATTGAAATATCCTTTAATATGAGTATATACAACCAATTTATACACAAATATATGCATAGCTAGAGTCTGTTATATAGAAATGTTTGCAGTCCACTGCCTCCAATCTCTGCTTAACTGCCACTGCTTTATAAATGTCTTTCTTTATCAATCAAAAGAAGACAAAAACATATTGTTGACCCTCAGAGTACCATACCTGTCTGTGAGGCATTATGGAAGTTATAATTTCACATTTCTTTCTGAAGCCCATTGATTGACATATTCACAATCACTAGATTCTCATGAATACATTGAAATTCTATTTTTAGCACCCTTTTCTTCATAATGCCTAACAAGTTGCCTCGTTTATAATAAATTCCTGATAAATATTTGAGTACTAGTGTGTTTGTATATTTTTAATCTTTTGAAGCATATATATATATATATATATATATATATATATATATATATATATTTGCAATTCAAGATAAAAGAAACCTCTCTAAATGGAGACCTGCATTTCCCCTCCAAAAGTCTCTCTTTTTATTTCAGCTACTCATCCATTGATTGTTTGTTGACTATCTTCGTGTCATATGTCTATTTGCTACAGACTTGTCATGACAGAGCTCAAGCATCAGCTGGGCCCAGGATGCCCAAAGTAATTGCAAAACTGTTTGCTGTAAAACAGATTAAGAGGCCCTACTCAGCAAGCATTGAGCCAAGTTTTTCCCTGGTCGCTTCGGGAACATGTGGCAGGGCTCCATAATGTGATGGATAACATATGAAGTGCAGAGGGCCGCCCATATGCTGCTGCAGTTCTCCAGTACAGGATGTGCTCTTTGGACTTAATAATGGTGATTTGGGACACTGGTGAAAATTCCAGTTCTCTTTAGGTCTCATTCAGAATGCCGAGGCAGGGGATGGAAAAGCTGTAATCCTACACCACAGGAAAGAACTTTTCAGAAGGGAAAAAGAGGCCTTCACAGCTGAGTTGTATTTGAGCTGAGCAGCTCAATGTGTAGTACTTGTCATGGGAAGGAACAGCTGTCAGTGCTGAAATCTTAAAGGCTGAATAAAAGAATGCAGAAACTGACACAAAATGCAGTGAATTTGAGGTGGGATTGGTGAAAGGGGTGCTGAGTATTCCTTTTTGAAACTTACTGATACAAACAAGCAATAAAGAAAATGGAAAAAGCTCACTTGGGATTTAGGAAGTATGTCATGATAATTAACAGCAAACATAAGAGAATGCCTGGGTGATGCGGGGAGCAGGATGTATGACATCATGGGGCTATTGCCACCAAGGTTATGAATTAAGTCAAGATTTTCATGCATAGTGGTACATTTTAAAGTGATATAGGAAAACTAGACGTTTTTGAATGAGAGACTAGAGCAATAAAGCAAGTCATAATAAGGATGCAATCTGGGAAGAGGAAGTTTCGTGGAAGAATGTGCTTTGTTGTCTCAAGCAGACAAATGTGCTGTGTGAAAGTAGAGAAGGTGGAGAATTTAGGAGCCTTTAGGAGCAGCTCTGGTATCTGTGCAAAGATGCTCCATGCAGAAGGAACTCTAGGTAAAGAAGCAAGGTTCTTCAGTCTCTGATGATTGGGCAGGCAGCCCCAGAGGAGGAAAAATGTCACCCCCTGGAGGTTATCAGTTGCACCCAGTTTGCTGACCCAATTTAGTCTTCCCATTTACTAGAATAACATATAAAACTTCTTGACTATGCCCAGACGAAAAAGACAAGCTGATCCTGCAAAGGACAAGGTGTGAGTACACTGTGCAAAATGATCATTCTGTGGTACAGGGAAAATGCGTACAGGAAGGTGAGGTTAGTTTCTAAGTCTTTCTTTATCCCCCGAACTATGAGGTTACTGTTTTTTATAACTTAGAGTGACAATAATAGTCAAAGAACCAAAGGGCTTCACTGAAGATTTGAAGGGCCTCATGATTTATGAGGTTTTTATTGGAAATTTTATTGATACATACAACCAACAGTGAAACATATTCCCTCAGGTCCTCCTGCATTAGGTACTATATTCTCTGTGGTTTGCCAGTGTTGTTGTCACTCCCAACAAAGAGAGAGATAAGAGTTCTTCCTAGTCATTTCAACCCAACCACTTAGTTATCAAATAACAATTAACTTAATTCACTCTCAAAACATATCTTGAAAAAATGAAAAGGGAAGAAAGAATAATAAAAGAGAAATGAACAAGGGAAGAACTGTTTTAAGTAAAATACATTTGGCGTATATTTTGGTGATGGGTGTGTAAATGAGTAATGGATGCACAGCTGCTCTAGGAGAGATGTTCAAGCTCCATTGCGCATAAGGAACATTGGAGAGATTTGTTATCATGCATATTTGAAGGCCACACCCCAGAGATTCTGCTTTAGTAGGTCTTGAATGAGGGCAGGCATCTGCATACTTCTACAACTGCATTGAACGAAATATCTTCACCATGCTGCACAGCAGCGTGTTCTGTGCTGATGGAGATGCTCAATACGGTTGTCACTAACCATGTCTGTCTGACTAAGGGGTTCTTGAGAAGCAACCCCTTCGGATAAAGGATAGAGCTTGCTATACCATTTTATTTCAGTTGGGACTGAATTGTCACACATGGCTGATGATTGTCATATTAGAGAGTTCACTGAAGAATACACTTTTTGGGGGGAGTGGGGTGGGGTGAAGGAGAAGGCTGAAGTTTGCTTCTGCACTGCATCAGTATAATGATGGAAGAAGGGCGACCGTACAAATCTCAGTTAGAGGATCAGAATGTTTGCTGCAGAATGTTTCTATTTAATAAGCAAACGCTTACTGTCAAGAAACTCTTAACAGGAGAAAATGAGTTTCCAAATTGTTCTCATAGTTAGAGTGAATGACAAAATAAATAAATAAATGAAAAAGTTTCTAAGGCAAAGCACAGAAACATGGAGTAGCCCTTCATTGAAAAGATATGACACAGCAGATCCTTTCCAAACTGTAGTAGGATTTCCATGGTCACAGAGAGCAAGAATGTCAATCCTATTTTTACTGGATCTGTTTTGTGAGACGTTTAGATGGCAAAAATAGAAAACGCACACACGCACAAAGACACACATGTAGACAGAGTAAATAGATCGAGATTGGCAGGCGAAGGTTGGGAATTGTGGATTTGGATGGAGGAGTGAGTGCATAATCATGTCAGAAAAATAAATGAGGGGGAAGTAGGGCAGAAAAGAAAGAATGTTAATGGATCTGCCGCCTCCTTTGCCCAGAGAGACAAAGGTTCTCTCTTCACATTCACATTAGCATTTTGGCATATGAAAATGAATTCAAGTGCAGTCTACAATAAATTACAGCTCTCCCGACTAACATCTTAGACAACCTCATGTGGCTGGTAATAAGTGGTCTTAGAGAATTGTTTTAGCCATCCTGTGATTGGTGTGCACGTGTCTTGTGCATGGGTTGGTACTGGCAATGCTCCACGACCTGTGCAGCTTAGAGTTGCTTGAGTCCTGCCCTTGGAGAACCTGCCTGGAACACTAGCCCTAAGTAGGGAAAAAAGAAGCAATATGGAGAGATTGTGGAGCCAACAACATCCTGATGATGTTAGCAAATGGGCCTTGCTCAGTGAACTCATAACTTTGTTGTTTAAAACCAAACATTGCAATCACAGTTGAAAAGCCATTTATTATTAGGGAGCTACATAAAGGATCTTCTGTGTAACATCCCTTGCTTTATAAACCTTTGCAGTCTCTAATTTTTAGGTCGACAGAATTTTCTTCAGTGACTCATAAGCCTGCAAACTTCTAAGATGTCAGCGAAATATTTGGGATTAAAAATTTGACTTTCCTAATGCCTAATCCCGGCACACTTGACAATACCATGCTACTCAAAATCTTAATGCCATGTTTGTAGAGTATTTTTTAAGAGGGATTTACCAACTTAATTCAAAGGAAATGTCATGATTGGCATCTTCTGACTTGTGCGGCTCTGTTTGCACACACAGCTTCACCGTTCTGCCCTGCATGCGCACTTATGAGGGCATAGCTATCATTTCAAGGCTGTAATTTTACTGGATGTGCCACCTTGGAAAAAGCCACATGACCTTTTGATTATAAAAGAAATTTCAGGCTTGGTTACTTTTTGGTGTTTCCCGGAAAGCATCAAATAGGTCTCCTTTGGAATGCTATGGCTCTCTTTCGTCTCCTGTGCCTGGACTCTCTGGACCTTTTAGAAACAATGGAGGACTAGAAGTTTCTGTGTCTCTGAAGGAAAAACGATAGCAACAAAAACAGATGGATATTGGAGAAACGGGGCAGGGCAAATGAAAATGTGAAGCCTAAAGTCAGTTAAACATGTACATTTCCAGTCTTCAAGGAGAATTCACAGTTTGAAAGATTCAGACATGCTTCATGGGTCTCTCTGCGAGCTAGACAGAATTATAGATGAGGTTAAAGTTTGTTAGGAAGGGTTTTCAAGTTTTGTTTTATATTTTAAATTTTTCTCTGCTAAACAGTCATCTTAAGCTATATATTTGGAATAACGGGTGTGCTAATACTTGCACGAATGTTAGGCAATGGTGTGACCCAGCTACACATCAGGCTTCTTCAATACCTGCAATATTTACTTACTGAAAATGTAGCTAGTGAAGAGCATCTGATTTCCAGAGTCAGGCTATGTAGCACTCAGTGGTGCCCTATCATCATGGATAGAGAAACCGAGTGTTCGTACAGATTTAAAAATTCCAGTCCACTCTCCTTTTCTGTGATTCCTGACTCCCTTCCTTCTCATTCGTGCAGAAGAGTCAACTACCAT
This sequence comes from Microtus oregoni, assembly GCF_018167655.1. Lineage (NCBI taxonomy): Eukaryota > Metazoa > Chordata > Mammalia > Rodentia > Cricetidae > Microtus > Microtus oregoni. The sequence continues at coordinate 21,964,465 of NW_024543082.1, forward strand.
TGAAGACCAATAACATGTTTGAAGATGAAGACCTGAGTGTGGGGAAGATATTTTTGTAAGTGATCTCATCTCTTTTGAAGTGGATACGGGGTCATTTCCTCAACAAATACACATGGAGTATCTCTTTGCATCACATCGCCGCCCCCCCCCCCCGCCCCCGTCATTTCAGAAGCTTCAGTGAATGTAAAGAATTTCTGTTCTCAAGTCTGCTTTAGTGAGAACGGTAACCACAAAACAGCACTTGTGTCAGAATATAGTGCTAGAGAACCAAGCAGTGGCTGCCTGAGATATCAGGGAGGACCGGTGAGACGTCATCCAATCCTTTATCAGCCTATCTGCTTCTTTGGGCCTGATTCGTCACTCGTCGCTTTGCAAAAGGTCCCATTTAGGTCTCTGTTCTCTCTCATTATGTACAGTTATATTACTCTATACAAACGCTCTCTGAATCTACCTTCTACTCCATCCGTTGATCACCCAGTGCTTTATTTACGCACCATGCCAGCATGTCATAGCAGGTGACAGTCCTTGTTTGAAACTCTGCATGTGTGGTATGGGAACCAAGTCTGGCCTCCTTCTCCCTTTGCCTGGGGCAGGTGCTGGTCTCAGCCGCTGGCCAGGTTCATCTGCATTCACTCCTGGCCTCCCCCCAGCCAGAGCTCAGCTTCGCATTGCAGTTGTGCCCCATCATTACAGCTTGCACTCCTTGTGTTAAATCAATAGTTTATGACATGTACAAGGGAAAGCTGTAAATTTAATTTTGTCCCCTGCAGTGCAATTCCTATCTTGTTTTCTGGCAACATAATGAATGTGTTTGCCCTCCAGACCCCCCCACCCAGTGGAGCAATTGAAGGATAAAGAAAGAAAATAGCAAAGCAGAATTAGATAGATGGATTAAAACTGTATTAATGAGAAGCTCAACTAAAGAGAGGCAGATACCTTTTATATACATATGCTGTTCTTTCAGAAATAGACTAAAGAAGAGATGGTAATTGAAAAGAGGGGTTTTATATGCACTTATCAAATTAAGAGTTGTTTAGATAGTTTGCGTATTATTTTAATGGAAATATGAACAATCCAGCCTGGTCTTAGTGGACTGGCAATATTCTACCCCAGGAGTCTCATCTGCTTTAATCCCTCCCCTTGATCTTATGTTGTGAATATGCCAAGATTTTGGCACTAGGAGCTTGCATTGCTAATCCATGACTGTCTTTTTCATGCCCTGGCTATGACTGGTTTCTTTTCATTTTGGAGTGTTCAATTCCCTTCATAACAGAACCAGGCTCTCATTTCGCGCTGCTATTTAATCTCTTTAACTTCTACTATCACCTCACGACATTTTGTGAGAATCTGTTTGTACGCGTGTTATGTATACGTACACCTTATCTTGTCCGTTACATCCATCGAAAGGAAGTTTGGTGAAGGCAGGAAGTCATCTTTATACTTTGTCTTACTCCATAGACAATTGCACGTCATTGCTCAATGACTTCGTAAAAGAGTGAATGAAGGAATGCTGTATTGAGCTGATACTAAATCCTCACGTGCAGACAAACAAATAAACATTAAGCAGCCTACACTTTTTGAAAAATATGTCAATTTATGTCAATACAGCTGCCTCTACATAGGACTTAGTACCTGATAAGACCTTTCCTCGATGTTTGCATACTGACATGCTTTAACTCTTCAAAACCATACTGATTACATATGAAGTCCATCATTACAGGACTGTTCCCAGAAGTTAGCACTGGGTCTATCAGGGAAGAGCTTGACAATTCATTTTTTTTTTTTTGATTTTTCGAGACAGGGTTTCTCCGTAGCTTTATGACAATTCATTTTTTTAAATTATTTATTTACTTATTTTATTTCATGTGTGTGAGTGTTTGCCTACATCTATGCTTGCCAGAAGAAGATGTTGGAATTCCTGGAGCTAGATTTACAGAGGGTTGTGGTCCATGTGAGTGCTGTGAACCAAAAATAGGCCTTCTGCAAGAGCATCAAATGTTATTAGTTGCTGAGTCACCCTTCTCAGAACTTATACAATTTATGCAACTGCTTTGCTCATGAATGTAGGCAATGTTTTTCATCATTTTATTTGAACTAAAATGTTACTAGATAAATCTACTATAAAGAGGGAGTAGAGAAAACCTGTGTGCCTATATAAATGTATGAAGGTGAATAGAAATGAGAAGGAACCCGGGATCTTAAGAAGTGTGCATGGTTTTTGCACTTTGTGTATATATCCATCTCCTCATCTGGCCATCCACTGAAAGCTTGCATTGGACTCAATACTGTTCAAGTAAGATAAGTAAAGGACACAGCCAGTGACCGAGGCAGATCCTATGCATTGTCCTGATGGGGTGCTTTGTTCTTTAGTATTCACTAGCCTGTTTCCCTGCATGTGAAGTAGCTAGAAAAGGCCAGTTCTTAAAAGTGGGAGACAGAAATCTCAGTGTAAATGTGGAGACCAAATACAGAGCAGGGAAAATAGAAACAGCCCTCAGGACAAGGAACATTAGGCTGTGAGTGAAGGATGAGTGAGAGGAGAAGCAGACATAAAACCAAGAGATGGAAGTATGATGCCTAAGGAAGTAAAATCAAAGGAAGACCAACATCACCTCTGTTGCCCCAGCATGCTGAGCCCATGTTCCTGGAGATGAAGGACTGATCACCTGCAAGCCCTTTGAAAAGGTATTTCACATACATTGTCTGACATAAATTCTTCTGATTGCTCCTTTTTCAAAGAACTACAAAGAACTCCTCCAGCAGCTCATCACTACCGTGTTTGTTTTGGGAGAGACTCCCTGAGAGCTTTCATTTCTTTATTGGCCCATGCGTCTGCCAGGCATGAGACAATATCCCTGGAGGATCATCCCCCAGTGCCATGGTGGGAGGCAGAACTGTGGCTGCGTTTCCTGAGAATCAAAGAACCTTCATTTACATTTGAAATGAGTGAGGAAAAAACACCATCATTTCATTGTCAGCTATGTTCCAATCAATCCACCCCCTCACCATCACTGCCAAGATGTCCTTTGATAGAAATTCATTGCAAAGATAAGATGTAAAATTTTAATGAGATTATTTTGATGTTTACAACCTCTAAGAATGTCCCCCAGAAAGTCTTGTGGAGACAAACATTTCCTTGTGCTGTTCTCTGCACATATCTGATCCCTGAGTGTTTAACTTATTGAGTTCTGGCACAGATTGATCGAAATACCCCCGGGCTTTGACCATGGGCTTGTGCCATGGTGAGTGTTGATGGAGCAGGGCAGCCTCAATGATCTGGATGTCTTCCTCTCTGATGCCTGGGATTTCACCATTCACGACTAATGCTTAGGGGAGATCAAAGAGCCACTGTGGATTAGATAAGACATCAGTAGGCACAGTTTCTTAATTTAATTATCCCAAAGTAGACTACGATCCATTAAGAAGCTTTACACTCTAGGTGCAACTGTACAATCTTATGGTTGTTCTTTATAAAAATGGACATTATTTTTGAGAAGCCAGGGAAAGAACCTTTAAATGAATTCATTGATGAAATAACTTTTTTTCGCACACTTAGATTTGAAATAATCAAATGAGCAAAAAGGGGGAAAAAGGCAAGAAACATTAAAACCTAAATTAATTTATTTGTCTCCCAAATTGTTTCTAGTGAATGTAGCCATGGAATTATTATTCTTAAAGATCCGTGTTACTTTTTCAGCTTATATCCCAAACAGAAAACATGATAGGGCAGACAAACTCCGGCAAGGGCTGAACACACATGGTATGTTAAAATAAGTAAATTTTAAAAGCATGTTCTGTTCCCATCACATCCTCCTGTCCTACCGCTCAGTATTAAGAATGGGTCAATGGACAGCCCTCAGCTCTTTCCCTATGCTCAGGAAGCACAGGGCACCATTATACCAAGACAACAATTCCATTTCTGAAAGAGAAAGCCATTGACGCTTACAAGGAAGGCCTTCCAAGACCTCAACTCATTTTTTTATAACCTTCTTATCATTTTACGACACATCTCCCAAACAACTCTATTTCCTATGAGCTGTTTCATTCTCTGTAGGACTAGTAGGAGCACTGAAATTTTCAGCTGAACAGATTTTTAAAATCTAATTTATTTTTCTCCCCATGCATGCCATTGATTACTGGCAGTGGGTTTCTTGAAACTACGCTCATCCATTTTTAATACCAAACATTCAGCGAACTTTCAAAACAAATCTATGTGAGATTAAGAAAAGCTTGTGTTTCTTGTCTTGGACTATGAACATTTTATAGTAAATTCCAGTCCGTAGTTACTGATAATTAAGGTGATTGAGTCTCATCTATCAAAAATCACAGACATGAGGCCAGATCTCTTGGTAATTTTTAATTCACTTGATCTGTGCACTTTACCATAGTGTTAAGGTGTTGAAAACACTAAGAATTGATAAGACAACAGAAACACTTTTGCCCTTGAACACAGATATAACTAAGACTCAATTTACAATTTTTTCCAGTCTGCGTTTAAAAAATGAAGCAAAGAAGTCAAATCCTAACTATCAATTGCCTCAAGTTATATTGATCAGAACATTTCAACCAGATGTAGAAGCATTTTTATTTGGCCATTGGAGAAACTACATGCTTATAAGACAACTGTTGGGTTAAGTAGACACACGGGTCTGGTCACCACAGGCCAATGTTATTTCACTGATGTCAATAGCAACACCTCATTGTTTTTACCTCAATAAACACCAGCTGACTGAACAGTAGATGAGGCTTGCCTGATGCTTTTATTTTCTAGTTATGAGTTTGAATAGAAAAAATATTTTTGTCAGCAAATACTAGTACTAGTATTGCACAGTTGCTTGTGACCCTGGGTGCCAATAAAATAGGACTTATATTTACTTTCAGAGTCAGCTCTGACCCCTAAGCTGCCACCTCCTGGATCTTCTATCCTTGAAGGAACCATTTCCCATGGGTCTCTAATAAGGGGAGGTGACAAAAAAGGTACTATAGTAGAAGGGACTGTATGGAACAGTTGAAGAAGAAAGAAAAATTCTTCTGTATATAATGGTTGCATTAGTGCCTCTTCAGAGTTCAACACAGTAGCTTGTACTTCAAAAAGTGGTGGAAGGATGAAGGATAGAAAGAATGGGAATGCATAAAAAGATTGATAAACAATAAAACTAATTATTTTACTACCCAGTCTCATTAGTTTTGACTTATGCACAATCATGTAGTAGCTAATGACACAATGAAGATAAATTATTTTGTCACATTCTTTCCTGTCCTTTTTCAACGAGCATCAATTAAAATGTTACATGTCAATTATGGGACAAACATTTGGGTAGAGGGTTGTGACCAAAGTGTGTCTTTCTAGCTGTGTAGTCATTAAAGCTGAATGTCAAGAAGTTTACAGTCTTCCATAATTTGATAGAATGAAGAACAAAATCTTATCCAGGAAAATTGCTAAGAAGTGAAATTGATGTTAAGCAAATTTAATTACCTAAAGACTTTCTATTTCTATTCCATTATCTTGTTAGAAATAATTTAAGGTATATTTCTTTCATTTTTTTAGTTAATAGTCAGTGTTTCTGATATCTCCTAGATGTAAGTCTATCCATAGGTACTGAACATACATTCATCTGAAATATGCTGCTTTGACTTCTTAAACAGCTGATTTTTTTTTCATTTTTGCTTTAACTTGAGATAGAGATAGAAGAATCATAAGGATGATGGCAACTTCAAATCTGGCTGAGAAGCATTTGAAAGCTTCCCATGAAAATGCTAGCAATATCGTTGAGAGGATCTGGGACAGAAATGTAAGCACCTGGTGGTTCTCAATGATTCTCTCAAGAAGGATTGCTTCCGGAGTAATTAGTGTTATCGATGCTGTGTGTCATGATTCAGGCTTTGCTCAATAATCTCACGACAGCTCCGATTGGTTTACTTTCATTGGCACTGCTGTGTGAAGTGTTTCCTGTCCCTCTTCTAGGCAGAAAACAGAACAAATTTTCCACATCCACAGTGTCCATTGAAAAGCAGTGAAAAAAAATGGTTGCAAGGATAGAAAAAAAGATTATTCAAATAAAAGAAACGAAGTATAAAGAGTCCTTCCACAACTTCTCACAAGTCTTCAGATTACTTATTCCATTGTGCTTGAATCTTATGTGGCCTCAAATGCCAGGTTAGATTTCTTTATGCAGTGAAACTTGAAAAGCTTAAGAGTATCTCATTATATAGTTCTCCAGGAAGAATAGAGTTGCATAAACAAAAGGCAATCTGTAAATATTGAGCGATTGAAAGAAAAACAGATAAAATCAAAGAGCGAGCCTGTACAGCAATTTGGAACACAAGATTGAATCTCTTGCAACAGAGGGATCTTTATGTTAATTTTTCATCCCAAATTTTAGTACTAAGCATTATAATATACACCATGACCTATTGTTGTGCATCAACTTTCACTGGGGATCCTGTAGGTCACAAAGATATATTAAGTAAACAATGGTAGCTAGAATTGGTAGACCAATACCAAATATCTGCTAAACTAAGGAAATTCAAAGACATGTAAATTGTTTGCTAGCATTTTGTTTCCACTGTTTGTGGTATAAGGAAAAGTGATGTTTAAACTAAAGAACAGAAAACCCACTGATACAAAACCTACTGACTCTTGCTAGATTAATTTGCTATTCATATTTGGAATAAAATGTTTAGAAACTTTAGAGAGCTGTACCTGTGCCTTGCAGAAGGATTTCAAAGCAGGTTTTTCAGTTGAAAGTAAAGACACAGATTAACAGTGGGTGTTATGTCTGGCAGTGTGGATGAAATCAAGAGAGATGTTTTCTCCTTCCCTAGATTTCAACTGGGCAGACAACCTTCCATTCCCCCACACTCTTCCTCTTCTCCATAGCTACTCCCTCAGAAGAGGCATTTCACAGTTACATTGTTATTGGACCACATTGTTTCCTACCCCTTTTCAAAAACTCTCTGGGATTTTGATTAAATACGTTGATACTAATAGTCCCATGCAGTTAATTTCCAGACTCAGAACTTTTCCAAATCAGAAAATGCCATATTTGTGATGATATTATAGATGATAACCAAAGAAGTCTATTTTATTTCCAAAGAATTTAGGCTTTAACACTCGAAATACTTGCTATTATGACTCAAAAAAGTGAGTTAGTACTACAGTCAGCTTTTCTAAATGTGAGAAGAGAAAAATAACAACCATTGCAATTATAACTATTCATCATAACCCCTTGTTTTCAAATGGTGTCTTTTATTTGATGTGAGTCTAAATATTCTAAGTGCTATATCCTTAAATGTCACCTCATCCTAGGGGTATAGAGCAACAACTATTTAACGTAGTCCTGATTCCAAAAAAAAAAAAAAAAATGTCATTCAAGTCCCATTATTCTCCAAACCTGAAGAGAGACTTTGTAATAGTAGTAATTGCAATTATCTTGTCTTTTATTGAACTCACTTCTTTTTGCCTTACTCACAGACCATGTGAGTTATTCAGCACAGAAAACACAGCAAATTCTCTAAAGCACATATGAAGAATTAGCCTTTACAGCTGCAGCCTATTAAGTGCAGTCATATGACGTATGTCCCCTCCCTATTTCCAATTACCATCATGTGTAAAATGCTACATTATAAAGTCTTTAAGGTAAGACACTTAACTCTATATTTCTGATCTATAGTTACTTATATGCTCCTTAAAGCAGTGCCTACACAATCAACATCATAATCAGTGGTTTGCAAACCATAAACAAATTCTGCCAATATCTTTAAAATGACCCTCTCATTACTTTATTCCTCTAACACGAAATTTCCTCCCTTGATTTGAATTTGATCGGGCTTGTTATTCTTTACTTCAAGTCATTTCCCATTATGTGATCTTGTTCTTTTAAAATTATTACTAGCTATTTTAATTAACATACACTATAACAGGTTTTATAACACTATTTCATGCATATTTTGTTCTTATTTTCATCTTGTCATAATGTCCTCCCTTGTCTTCCCCCCCATTGTCCCCCTCCTCCCATCCATAGATCCTTTTCTGCTTCCAGTAGAGTATAGTCTACTACCTTCTGTCTCTTTCCATCCCACTTCAGCCCGCTCCAGCCGCTCGCAATGTATCATTTCTAATTCTGTAAACTACAGCTCCATACTCCTCACATGTGTATGCACACACATACACTATGCACACATATAAGAATTAAAGGTACAGACAAACATATAAAAGAAAATATAGGTGTTTTTCTTTCTGAATCTGATGCATTTTGCTTAACATATTAATTTCCAGGTCCAGTCTTTTTACTAAATTTTCAAGAATTCATTGCACTTTGTAACTTAGTAAAATTTCACTATGCATATATTCATATATTTATCCACTCATGTTGACGGACATCTAGACTGGTTCCAGTTCTTAAACTTCTGTGATTAACATAACAGTTGTAAAAAAAAACAGCATGGGAATTTAAAATTAAAATTAATTCTTCCTACATTCAGGCATGACAAACTCTCCACCACCCATATTCTTGAATAGTCACTTCATTATTATAGGAGAAAAATCTAGATTTCAAGAATGTGTTCTTGATAACACATTTTTCATTGGGTGTATTATTTCTCCTTCCTGGACCACGTTTGCTCACAGTGTATTAGACTAGACTATAAAAAAAGTGAAATCACAATTATCTTCCTTTAGTTTCCCCTCATTTAGCCTATTTTCCTAAGTTGAAGACTTGACTACTCTTGTCTTTGACTGTACAAAAAAATAAAAATTCAGAGCAGTTCAGGGATGCCAGAAGGAAGAGTCAGTAGGAATTGATCAATTGATACTGAGACTGCTATGTGCCCACAGAAAATTCAAAGGAGACAGATCTGCAGCACATATCACAAACCCTCACAGAAACACATACCTTAGAGCGATTCTGTGAATTAGAATGCAAAGATCAAGGTAAGGGTCATATTGGTTCAAGTAGATGAATTTGGAGAATGATTCAGAGCAAAAGCATTGTGTGTGTGTGTGTGTGTGTGTGTGTGTGTGTTTGTGTGTGTTGAGGAATAAAGCCAGGATTCCCAGTGCTTTCAGTAAAATTCATAGAATATTATATGAATAATCACTGTAAACAAATGTAACTCCTACTGAAGGGTGTGAAAACATATATTTCTGTTTTAAGCAGAGTAATAAAATAGAATGATACTAATTAAAATATCTGGGAGACAATTAGGTTAATTAATTGATGTAACTATTCCTGATACATATTCCTGGTAAGAACAATGCTCTGCCTAGATACAGCTTCGTATGAGACTCAAACTTACCTGGGATAATTCAGTGGTCACCCTTACCAGTAGAGCCAAAACACAGATATATAGAATTTCCAGCCACCTTATTGAACACTCTACATGTGCTAGAATTGTATTCACAGAAGTAGGAAATGGTGCATTTTACTGATGGGTAAATAAATAAACCATGCCTTCAAAGTAAGTAGAAGGGACTGATTTCTAGGAAAAAAAAATTACAAGAGAAAAAAATGAAATGGAAATGTTAATACTATATAGAAAATTACTTTTTGAAACTGAAATGTAACATAAACTTAACAAAGAATATTATACCAAAGAACAATTTCCAATATTTTCTATTTTGTTCTGGTTCAATTATTGCAACAATTTTCTGTATTTAAATGGTGAAAAGATGATGGTGCCAACAAGATAAGCAAGTGACCAGTCAATCAGCCAAGTGTCCAGATTCTCTCTGTTAGTGTCACTGTGTTATCATTAACAATCTCTGCAACACTGTCAGCTGCACTGGTGCTGGGATGACATAAAATTTGTGTTTGTTTGCTTAACAAGCAGTTAATGCAAACTATCTAGCTTACAGACTCAGAGGAAGAATAAACCTTTAGCCATTTTCTAACTTCTTTCTATTTAATTTAAAACAAAATGACACTACTTTCCTCCCTTTTCCTTCCTTCCCCTCCAGCCCAGGACTCAATCCTCCAACTACCTCCATATCTCCCCACTCTCAGATTGACAGCCTCATTTTCCTTTATTTTTGTTACTATTTTCAAAGGAGGACTTAGTATATTTATGCCCCTAGGAACAGAAAGAGATCACATTTTTCTTCATTATTGCACTTTAAGATAATATGGGCACCAAAAAATAAAAAAATCGGTGAAAATCTTTCTCTATCATTGATAGTTTAAAGCTAGTATCAGATTTCCATATGTTTACATTTAAACTCTAATCTAGATGACTTGACTACCCAAAAATAAAACCCTTAGAAATTTTACTGTTGTGAATGATATTTTCACCTTTAAGCCTTATTTAGACTTCACGTCTTATGAAATAGACAACGGCAAAGTTGATGGAAGGGTGACTTTTCTCACAGAAAACATCCTGTGCACACACATAAGTGTCTGTAGCTCCTGAGTCATGATTTAGAAGTCGTTTTCCTAAGAGAGTCAATAGGTGTCAGAGGTACAGGTGCAGAGTGAAGGGTGCTCCATTTGAATTCCTATGTTGAGGCTTTGCAGGAAACACTGATTAGGAAAAGAAGCAGTAATTCCAAAGGTGTACATTTAAGAACTATAAAAAAGATTTAGAACAACAGATATGTGGATTCCATGTTGGATAAGCAGCCATGTGAAGCCCCAAATCAATGCAGAGGCATGTGTATGTGACAGAAGAGAACTTGATTCATGCAATATGGAGGACATGAGTGCCACCTGAGAAAGCTCCCATAAGGCAGCATGATACAGCCTTCTTGAAACTTAGAAAATCCAAAATATGTCTGGTGTTTCTCCAACAGGGCCATTCAGGGTGTCTTCTGCATTTTGAAATGTGAAGTATCATGATATAAATGACATGTGTGGGAGTAAAATTCTAAAAAAAAAAAATAATAAATAAAAAGAGAAACCATAGGATTATCCAGGGACAATAAGTATAGTAAATACTTCTTCTGGAACTAGTTGGTTTTGGGGGATTGTGTTTGTTTGTTTTGTTTTGTTTTTGAAACAACATAATTTGATGACAAATTGTAGAAACTGATTTTTTTAAACCAAATCTTTTTCATTTTATAGATAGGATTGCTGTTAAAATATTGACAATTCTAATTTACTTAACAATTCTTGAATTAGTAACTACTACAGTATCCTAGTAATTTGGAGAATAATATAATATATAAAATATTGGCTCTGGCTTGTGAAGGTGTATAAATAAGGCAGAATGAGAACATTTTTAAAACAATGTTTGAGGATATATGACAAAACATGTTTTCTATAGGAGATGCTACACATAATTCAGTGGCAGTCTTGAATGTTAGGAGAAAACTTTAGAGTTTAAATGATAAATGTAGCAAGTACTGAATCAAAAAAAATTATATGATTTTTCCTTGAGGGTGATCATTTTGTGATGTATATGCTTGTATAAATGTGTATGACTATACAAGTGTACTAAATGTGCATAAGTATGAAGACTTTTGGTCTTATATACATATACATTCAGAAGTGGAAGAGATTTAAAGCAGACCGATCAAATGGGGAACAATATAAATTTAGAACTAATCCGCTAACGTAGGGAAGTACTAGAAATGGGACAAAAGGCAAGATGGGTCAGAGAGTGAACAGTATGAACGAGAGTGTGGGAAATAGCAGGTGACAGGTAGGTGATGGATGTGTCTTAGTTACTGTTGAACACTGGAAAAACATCAAGACCAGGGAAACTTTTAGAAGAAAGCATTTAGTGGGGTCTTGTTCATAGTTTCAGAGTGCTAGTCCATGACCATCACAGTGTGCAACATGGTGGCAGGCAGGCAGGTGTGGCTCTGGAGCAGTAGCTTAGAGCTCACATCTCATCACTCAAAAGCTTCAGAGATACTCCTTATTCAACAATGCTCCAACTCTTAGTTCTTCCTAAAAACTCCACCTTTGGTAACCAAATGTTCAAATTTATGAGCCTGATGGGGGGAAGACATTCTCACTCAAATCATAGTATGTTTTGATCTCCTGAAGATATCTACCAGCGGGAAGCACATATTTGTCACTTGGGAGCACAAGGTAAGCAAAATCTCTTTTTTCATCAGTTTCTCTATCCCAACTTTCAAATTGGGTAAGAAAAATAAATACTTTTTAAATTAAATAAATTGCAACTCTTGATGACACAACCTACCCCCCCCCCCCCCGCCGCGCATGCGCTATTCAGAATTCTGAGACCTGTGCACCATCAGTTCGAAACCTGATTTTGTTACAGAGTGGGTTTCAGGCTAACCTAGGCTACTTATGGAAAACTTGATACAAAATATAGAAAAAAATAAAACTCAGAGATATATCCAAGTGATAGAGCATTTGTTGGCATATGTATAGGTTTGAGACCCAGAACACCAAAAACAAGACAAAATAGAAGGTATTGTGGGCTGTTTTCTTCAGGACAAAAGTCAATATGTTGTTTGACAAGTCTATGCCTCTTATTCAGAGCTCCTTAAAAGGTCACTTTGTTCCTTCACATTTTGGTTCTATTGTTTCTCTCCTTTACAAGTCTGTCTTTAGAATATTGTCAAAGAGACCATTAATGACCTAACATGTTATGAGATGTTCCTTTCCATAAGCTCTCTTGCAAGGGATCTTAAAATTATTTCTTCAGTCATGCTTGAGGACAGCAGAAACTTGGCATTTCCTGTCTAATGACTCTTAGATCATGTCTCAGTTTAAACACATTCAGGAGGTCAATCAACATGGGTCAAACGATGGGTTCCCAGAGAAAGCCTTCTTTCTTTTACTCATTCTGTTTCTTGCTCTTGCTTTAATCAACACAAACCTTAAAACCTTTGCAGACACTCCTGGAAAAGGTTCCCAACCACTACTTCCTCAAATGATTTCCCTGCATAGAAAACAAACTTGGTGTTCAACTTCTTCTCAAAAGCACTCGTCTATAGAAAAATTTGTGCTCCTTATCTGAAAATCCAGAGACATATTTGAGTAGAAAGAAGTAGTTAGAGAGAGAAATTTTGATTAGGTAAGTGTGTTGGCAACAAGAATATTTATATAAGGAAAATATCGAGAAATAGTAACTAATCCTTTACTATGAGATACACTTTTGACCTCCCATGTCCTTATTAATTTTTTTTCATCTAAGTAGAATGCTTGTTCTTGAAAAAATGAGTAATTAAGAAAATTGTACATATTTGTAAGATTGCAACAATTTGGTCTGGAGATGCCTGTTAAATTGCAGTCAATATTATCTTAAAATTCTTAACAAATGAACATCAACCTTCAGGACATCTGAGGATGTGTGCACCATGATGATGTGTCAGGTGGTACATTTTGTGAAACACTAGGGAAATTGGAGGTTACCAAGGGAAGAGTCATTATTTAAATGATAGCTCAAATGAACAAATGATTACAAACACAAAGGCAGGCAATATTAATGAAGGTATATTTCTAGATATCGAGATATGAAGATCTCAAGGTTTCAAGTTTTTCTCCAATGTATGGACATATCATTTTTTTCCTCTTAAAAGTTGGAAAATACGGTGAACAACTTTAAAATGTATTCCAGTTAAGAGAAGAACACCTTCACAAGACATTTCCTCAAGGTTAAAGCATAAGGGCAATAAATATTAAGTTGCTCTTTGTGATAGAAGGAAGATTTATTTTAATATGACCTCAAAAACACAGGCAGTCAAAGAAACACAGATACAATGCTATCAACTTAAAATGCTTCTCTACTACAAAGGGAAAAGTAAAATAAACAGATAACTCATAGATCAGAGAAAATATTTGAAAATGATTGATAACAATGTATGGGAACTCAAAACAATTCTAGCAACAACATGAACAACTTAATAAAAACAGGTAAAGGGCATGAATATGCATTACTAAAAGAAGGCATAGAAAAGGCTAAAAGTTATATTAAAAAAAAGCCAAATACCACAAATCATCAAGACACTGCAAATCAAGACTACAGAGGGCTATCACCATTCATGTTCAGGTGGCTTTCATCAATAATACCAAAGGTAACACATATTTGAGAGAAGGAGGGGAGCACTTGTACACTGTTGGTGAAAACGTTAATATACAAATTATGGAAAATTGTAAAAAAAATTTAAGAACTTAAGTCACACTACCGTATAGTACAGTATGCATTATATTCAAGTGAAGTGAAAATCAGCAACACTGATTTCAAATTGACCTGAAAATTGCTCCCTTCTGGCTAGCTTCCATGGCGTTGAAAGGTCTTACGCAGGCATCTGGGTAGAAGAAAACATCAGTGATCTTACCCAGGGCTGAACCTTTGTGCTATAATATCAATCTGTCAGACAAAATGTGTCTAGTAGGGCAGTCATGGCACAACTGCTATGGGTTATCTATTTTCTGATTGGATTCCAGGTCTGCTTAGAGGGTAGGAATTTCATTCCGGGAACAGTATTCCTGCACAAAAACTTATAGTTATGAAGGTCATGGGTTCTAGGATAGAATCTGCTATTGTTACTTTGTTCAGTGGTCTTGTTGTCAAATTGCCTTCTAAATATTTATGTTTACCCCTATAGAATTGTGCTGTTCTCAGCTTTGGTCAGGGAAGGTTCTTTTTGCAGTGGACAACAGGCAATGCAAAGGCAGAAAATCTTTCAAATTGCTGAGAATAAGAGACCAAATACCCAATAGTAAATAGTATATCTTTTTCAACATTTCCTCTCCCCAAGTCTCAGAGAACATCTCAGAAGAGTTGGCAGAAAGAATGAAAGAGCTGAAGAGGCGAAAGGAGTCTGGTGGAATGCTAGTTGTGGAAACGACATGGCCCTTGCGCTTGTGACTTCACAGCTCCTATAATTAGCTACCAGTACAGGACCCAGCAAGAAGAGTCTAGCATGGATGGGGGAGGTGCTATTCAGGTTCCAACTCTTATGGAGGAACGATTGGCAGTTGATAGTCTCTGGGAGAGGTACAATTGTTCTTTTTTGAGGCTGTTCTAACTGGCAAATTTCCCATATTCCATTGAATGGCTGGCTGTACACCCACTAGAGTTTGCAGGTTAATTTAAAAAAGAAAGAAAGAAAGAAAGAAAGAAAGAAAGAAAGAAAGAAAGAAAAGAAAGGTTATTGGGAGGAAATCATGTTGCCAGGCATACCAAGCAAGTTGGAGAATGCTAATGAGTTTGAGGTTATGATCATATTTCATTGAATACATGTATGTATTCTGGAGGACAAAGAAATAATTTTAAATTAAAATAAATTCATATGTCAAAAGATTTGAAATCCTAGTTTACTCTTCCCATTGTTCATCATAGCTAAGATATGAAATCAACCTGGCTGTATATAAATGGATAAACTGATAAGAAAATGTAGTATGCATACTTAAAGGAATGTTGTTATGCCATAAAAATAATGAAACCTTATCATGACAATATGAATGATAACATTTTGTCAAGTGAATAATCCAGAAACACAAAGTATATTAACCCATGGTATTGTTGATATGTGCAATCCACACGGTTTATTTTACAGAAGCAAAGAGTAGGCTAGTGGGGAAAAAAGCTGTGGAATTTGGAGAAAATGGATGGGGAGTTGACTGCCAGATTTATATTTAGGATGAATAAATTTAAGAGTTCTATTCCATAGCATAGTAATTATAGCTAATGATGATTTATTTTATCCTGGAAAAATATACTGAGAAGGAAAAATACACTAAAATATATACTATTTAGTATTTATACTATATATGCTTTTACCACAAAAATGACAAATACATGAGGTATTCATCCATTAATTACCTAGAATTTAACCATTCTTCATGTATATATTTTCTAGAAATGTGGTACCCATGAAAATACATAACATTTATTTTCCAGTTCCAAAAATAAAAAAAAAAACATTAAATCATACTGAAAATAATAAAGGGTGAGAAAGGGTTATACAGATAATTTTATGATGGACCAACTTCCTCATCATCACAGTGGAGATCTAAGCACATTTGGAAGCCTATAGTTTTACATGAATATGATTTTTTTTAAATTAGTTTATTTCACTGTTTTTTTTGTTTTTTATTATGTTCTTTTTTTTTTTTTTTTTTTTTTTTTGGTTTTCAAGATAGGGTTTCTCTGTGTAACAGCCTTGGCTGTACTGCAACTCGTTTTGCAGACTAGGCAGGCCTCAAACTCACATCTGCCTGCTTCTGCCTCCCAAGTGCTGGGATTAAACCAGGATAGCTGGTTTTGAACACACAAAGGCTAGAGCTTTTCTGATTCATACTTTTGGTCTATATGTAGTACAAACAACTAGCGTATTTAAAAGCACAGTTATGTAACTGTTATTATAAAAATTCTTTTAAGGAATGGAAAAGGTAGTTTCAGTATGGTTTCAGGGCTGTTTGCAAAGGGTCACACTTTATAGCCATTACATTTTGCTCCTTAAGGAGCACAAAGGGTCGCTGACACACTTCATAGAAACCAGCAAGGTTTGTTCATATGACTCACCACATAAGCACTGTGAAGTGTCAGCATGCAATAGTTCAAGGTGATGTTCATGGAGTTTTGTACTCTAAGAAATTCTTCTAATAATTATGTTTCCCATTATTTTAGATTTTTATTATTTATTTACTTTTTTAAAATTTCATGTATGAGCACTCTATTTGTATCATTCTCCCCACCTTGCCTCTTCCACTTCCCTCTCTGTCTTCCCCTACTCCTCAAAGTCATGGCCTGTTATTCTTTAATTATTATTGTTTACAATCATATACATATATATATACACACACACACACACACACACATATATAAAATCATGAATGCAATCTTCTGGATCAATTTAGTGGCGTGTGTGTGTTTGTGTGTGTGTAGAGCTGAACTTGAGACTGGATCACTTGTCAGCAGGCTGGTCCTATGACTAGATTGATTTTCTCTCCCTCAGCAACCATTAATTACCTGGGTAGCTCCTTGTCTATGGTTGAGGCATTGTGAGATTTGCCCTATCCATGTTGTTATATTAATTGATGCTGCCATTTTGCAGGTCTTGTCTAGACAATATATTGTTGAGATTTCAAAGGTGTGGCTTTCTCATCATAGATAGGAAACATAATCTTACAGATGATACGCTGGTCCTCTGGCTTTTTTTATTTTTTGTTCTTTCTTCCTCAGTGTTCCCTGGGCCTTTGGGGACATGTATGAATGAATCAACTAGGGATGGGCTCTTCATGGCCAGTCATTCTCTGCATTTCGACTAGTTGTGTCTTTCTGTGATGGTCTCTATGTGCTACACAAGAAGTTTCTATGATGAGGAAAGAAAGCAACACTTAAGCTGTGGGCATAAGGATACCAGTTCAGAATGAAGTTAGAAATGAAACTGATTTAGGGAGATGACAGTAGTAGGTTCTTCTCTAGGATCCTTTCCCACACCAACCTTAGGAAGTGGGACAGATTTAATTTTTCATGTCTGAATTCTCTCCTATTGAGGGGGCCTTAAGTCCAATTAGATAGTTGTGGTTGCTCTCAAGGTTATCAGTGTCATTATTATAGTTTTCAGAATTCCTGTCTTTCTTGTTTATTGTTGAGGTTGCAGCTGGTTATGACTGTTGATTGTATTTCTCCTCCCTTGGCAGCTTACAAAACTCCTGGTATTACAAAAGCTCATCCTCAGGGAAATTCTCATCTTGCACAGGGCAATTCCAATTCAATTCCTACAATTCCTTTGTCTAAAGTGTGTGGTATCTTCAGTAATATGGTCTTACCTTCAATTTCTGATAGGCTATCAAGAGCTATGCTGGCTCTTTTTGGGGGGCTCTCCTCTAACCAACAACAACTCAAACATTGTCACTCTAAGTGGTACAATTTCATAGGTATAGATATCATATATATGATATGCATATAGATATACATAGGTGTAGATATGTAGATAGTGTGTGTGTATCCTCATACACACACAAGTGTAAGTGAACACAATATAATTGCATATGGGATTTTCAATCATTTCTTCTATTCTGCCTCTATGTTGTTCCTCTCTTCTCCCCAGGCTCCCAGCCCCATTTTGTTCTTTATGCTGCCTATTTATGTAGAAATTTTTTAGTTTCTCCACTTCTCCAGGTATTGCTTATCTATAGAAAGCATCAAATAATAGACCAGATACCCTGGTTTAAGCTATAATATTTAAGCATTTTTAAGCCTTCCTTTGCTTGAATTTTGTTAACACAGTAACAAATACAGATTTCTGTGACCAAATGAATAGTGATACTTGATACATAACCCCTAGTTCGCATCACCAGATAGATGCCAATGTTCTGCTTTGAACACTTAAAAATGAAACACAAAACCAATCACACAACATATGTCATTCTGTGTATAAAGATACATATATAATTTTTGGGAACTTTTCTCATCTTGGCTGACAGTATTACCCCAAACCTCAAAAAAAAAAAAAAAAGCAAACAAAAAAATGTAAAGCCACTAAGAGAAGTCCTTTTTTAGTGTTGTTAACCTAGGCTCTTCAAATGACTCCAAAAGCATACAGTCTATTTCATTTGTTTTTGGTTGTCCCTGAGAGGTAGATAGTAAGTCCTTATTGCTGAAGACACCATGCAGTTAAGAAACAGCACTGAGAGATCCCTGAGTCTCCTCTTTCTATGGCTCCATACAGCACCATGAAAGCTTCCAAATTGGGAAGGGAACCAAGAGTACTATCAAGACATGGCATCTGTAATTATTATATTTTAAGTATCTCTTTGATATTTTCTTGGAAAGTTATGTCTTTGATGAGTTAGGATTCCGAAAGACACTTGACTTCCTCCAAAGGGAACATTAGAAATTCTTGCACGGTGAGGACATTGGCACAACTGAGTTATGCATCAGGATAACTCCTGTTCAAGCATGAAAACATGAAGATGCTCTAATTCACTCAGCATCTATTGGCCCTTACATTTTCTTTTTTTTTATATTTAATTGTTTATTATCTTAAAACATCAAGAGACGAGGTGCCCTTACATTTTCTTAACACACTAACAGGTAGATTATTTTTATAAACATGACAATACACTAGAGAGATTGCCTTTCAGACTCTAACATTGACTTCCTCCTTCATTACCACTCTAGCCCTAAACTGCCACTCCTCAACTGACAGATGTCTGTCTGGCTTCCTGAGAAAGCGGTTTTAAGATTTAGATTTATGATCCTACCACAGATTTTTTTGGAATAAAAATCTCTGTCATCTATCTTATTCTTTGAGATCTGTGTTTTTGTAAGTTCCCCCAGGTGACTGTATTTCAATCTACAGATGATTGCATTTAGGAATCACTGTTGTGGAGCAATCATGAAAGCAAATTTAGAGATGAAAAGATATGTTTTATTAAAAATGAATAGAACATGTTGTGTTTCAGCTTCACTGGGGATTTTACTAGCCTGATCTGTGCAGGTAGGCCCCCAAAGTGTTACGTTTGAAAAGTTATTTTAAATTAAAAGAACTGGAAATCATCCTCCCATGGAAATAACTTTTGAGTCTAAGAACATCCCTGAAACCTGCATTACACACAATGCACCGTGATGAGCAATGCTGCCTCAGTTTTTGTCAAGGTTTTTTTTTTCATGAAATATTCTCTATGGGTGAGTAGATGTTCCTTTCTAGAAATTAAGTCTTTCATTATTTTTATTAATAGTTCATTCCACTTTATTAAAGATGCTTGCCTCGATTGTTTTAGGCAGGCCCAAAGAATCTAGTGCTGAATAAAGCAGAAAGAGACTAGCCTTCATGAAATAAAGTATCACAAATACTATGCTGGAATCTTAGGGAGACACTGATGGAGGATATCTCATTTTGTATGGCATTGTGTATATGTGGAAAAAGAAGTAGTATGAGAAATATTCAAGAGCATAAGAAAGCTACCTGGAGCCAGGTGATGGTGGTGCACACCTTTAATCCCAGCACTCAAATCCCAGGAAGCGAATCTCTACGAGTTCATGGCCAACTTGGTCTACAAGAGCTAGTTCCAGGACAGGATTCAAAGTAAAAGAAAAGTTCTGTCTCTAAAAACCAAAACCCCAAAACAACAAATCAAAAATACCTATATGGAGAAAATATTTCTCCTATCAGCTATTTACCCATCTATCCACCCTCCTTCCTATCTTCTATTTGTTGATTAACTGTTTTTTATTTAGTTAGTTTTAAATTTTGAAATTAGTCTTACTATGCTTCACAAGCTAGTCCCAAAACTCTTGGAGTCAAGTTATCCTCTTGCCTCATGTCTAACATGAGTAGCTAACATTATAAATAAGCACCTCTGTTCCTGAATGTAATGCCATATTTTGAACAAAATGAGAACAAATCAGAAGTGATGTGGCTTTCTGTTGCTGTTGGGTATCTTCTTTTAGCAGAAATTTCTGAGTCTCACCACATACCTATTGGTCTATTAGTGTCTATTTTGTATACATTAACAATAAATTGCTTTTCATGGATTTCTGTTTTATACTAGGCACAGTGCAATGTGCCAAAAATTCAGAGATGACTTCTCATCACAATGACTATTGTAGGCATAGTAAGAGATTTCTGTAAGGCAGCTGTGGCTTCGCTCTTGATAGGCATTGATGGTTGACATAAGAAACTATGTGTGGCACTTCTGGAAATAGGATGCTTAAACTGCACCATTAAAATATAAGGCAGAATGTTTCATTCTTTAAGGAGATGCCCCAAATTTAAGAGCGAAGAAACAAAATATGAATACATCACACAACTTTGGTAGCAACTTTTGGTGGCAAGTCTGTTTAGTTTTGATGACTGCATGCTTAGTACATGGAAGCACAGCTTGAGGTTTTTCAAAATATATTTAAGGAAAAAAGGGTATTAACCCTTAAGAAAATTTTAAATTGTAGGAACAGAGGAGACTATCTGAAGAAAACTGGATGCCCAAGAAGGTGTAAGGACAGGGGACTGGGTTGGTGAGTGGGCCCGTGCAGGGCCTACAATGAGATAAATGAATTTGTGAATCAATCCTAACTTTCTGGTTGGAGATTTTGTAATATAAGTTTCCTTGTTTTTAAATCAGCAATATTGGCAGGTTTCCCTTCATAGGAGAGTTCTTGGTGTACTGTTATTACTTAAATGATAAGTGATGGTAGCAGTTATAGTATTTAATAGGCACCATCTTTATATTTTAGTGTACAGCCAACATTTCTGCATGGAAGACCTTGAAGGATTGACAGAGACTGCATGTGAAAGCATCTCCAGAAAAAAAAAACAGTAATAAAAATAAATAGTAAAATCTTGGGCACATTTGATGAAGAACAAATTGGGACCCATTTGGGTTGAGGAGAAAAATGGACCAATGTGGAAAGTCAAGTAGTAGTGTCTGGATGGAAGATACATCTATCCCTGAGTCCCATAAATGCTTTCTTTTTAGTAATGAGAACTGAACTGACGTCCCTGAGAATTCTAGACAATAACTCCACCAGTGAGCTACTTCAGTGTTACTTTAGTGTCCCAGAAGCCATTCTGTACACAGTTGGAAGATGCCAATTTTGGCAAAAAGCATGAAGTATAATCTGAAAGACTCTATGAAACTGCATTTCATGGATGATTATTATAAGCCTCTGAAAAATCTTTTCCTAAAAATCATTGTCCTAATTTTATCCTCAGCAGTAAGAGGAGAAAATACAGAGGAACAGCCTTGTATATTTGAACCAATAGACTGATATTCTTCAAATCTCTCTCCTTTTTACTTATTACCCTACCAAGGATGTCAACTTTTAATCATATAACCTTGCAGCAGGCTAATCTCTCTCTCTCTCTCTCTCTCTCTCTCTCTCTCTCTCTCTTTCTCTATCTTTATCTCTCTCATATCTATCTACCTAGTCTCTATCTATAATCTAATTATCTACCTTTGTTCAATTAAAATGTTGGTTTTTTAATTTTTATTTTCTTTCTTTTTTTTTGTTTTTTGTTTTTTTTTATTTTTTTTCGAGACAGTGTTTCTCTGTGGTTTTGGAGCCTGTCCTGGAACTAGCCCTTATTTATTTCTTAATTATGTTTAGCACACATTTATGTGTGTGTGAAGGCATGTATCCCTGGAGGTCAGAAAACAATTTTCAAGAGTCAGTTCCTTCTTTCTAGCATGTGGGTCCAGGGGATTGAACTCAAGTTGTCATGTTTGGTGAATCTACTGAGCAAGCTCACCAGTCTTTATCTATCTTTATCAAATATCATGTAGCATATTATTACATATTTTGTATCTATTAAAATACAAAAACATATCATCATTTAATATTTGGTATGCTATTATTTCACTTAACAAAGTGAAGTGCATTATAAATCATTGTCTCATTTATGTTGCATAGTATAATTAAAAAGCTGAAGGTTTGATCGGGGGAGGGGGAGGGAAATGGGAAGCGGTTGTGGGGACGAGGTAGAAATCCTTAATAAATAAATAAATTTAAAAAAAAAAAAAAAAGCTGAAGGTTGCCAAAGAGGTCATGGTACATGAAGATATATGGTTCTCATTTGTTAATGGAGTCTTTATCACCTTCACTAAATAGTATGTTAGAAAGCTTTCAATGCCTACTATCTGATTTCCTGATATTTTCGTCCACACTCTAGTGAATTAGGCTCTTTTTAGCAACAACAGGAAAATCCTGAGTCAGTAGCCTGTATCAAATATTCACACCATGATATCTTTGACAATCTTCTTGATGTGCCTCAAAAAGTTCTGTGCATTTTCTGTTACCAAGTGGCACGCCAGACAAGTATACCTTTCGTGGCTTGCTCCCTGCTCAGCTTTTCACCACACATATGAGTGTCCCATGCTTTCCAGGGTGTGTTTGGTATTATTCCCCACTTTTTGAAGTTCTAATTTGTTCATGTAAACAAGATATTAGTTACCTTGTGTATACTGTGCAGTTCCACTGTGACAGCGTCCAATATACTGAAATCAAACTCGGCTACTATCACTAGGAAACACTATTCAATAACTTCCTGATCCCCTTTAACCCTTGTGCTGATCCCTTAGATTTGCCCATATTGGGTCTTACTGTTCCTTCACAAGAAAAGATACCTTGTCTCTGACTACTTCCTCCCACTTTTTTCCCCATAAATTTATCATTCCATGGTCCAGAAAGTGATGACATCACTGGAACAATTTTATTAGTTCTTCTCGCTTTTACTTTTTTTTCTGCTAAGAGTACAAGGCATTTGTATTGAGCCAGTCTTTTTGTTGTTGCTACCATTATGTTTTCTTTCATGTCTTTAACTATCAGTTTCATAAAAAAATTAAAATAATTACCAGTATCATTTTTCGAAGACTTAAAAAATAGAACGTTTTGAATTTATTGATTTCTCAGTAATGGAATAAAATATAGACTTCTATGCATACCAGGCAAACTACCTCTATCTGTCTCTTAAGCCTCATTCGTTTTTATGTATTTCTTGTTTTGAGACAGGATCTCCCTGTGTTTCTCACATAAGCAATGAATGCATTTTGCAGTACCAGTTGGCCTCAAATCAACACCTTGAGTTTTGGGAAATATGAGCCTGGACAACAGGACAGTCTTAGAACGCAATGAATATGGAGAAACCCTAAATGGTTTCATCTTAAACTATCACTATATAAAGAGGTGTAAGCATTTATAGAATACCTTTCATTATTGAAAGCAGTTTCATGCCAATACACATGTGGATGACAAGGGACTTTGGCATCTGTTACTTCATTACTTTGAGTGTGACATTGCTGCTTTGAGATTCAAAATTTATTCAGTTAAGGAAGTCAATACTTATTTAACCTCTGTGTATTTTTTTTCATTTTCCTCTTAAAAAACACTGCTCACAAATGGTTCTTTAAATTTTCTAACGAATTTTGTCCCTTGATATGTGGATCTTCTGTTGGTTCCTACCAGATTGAGCTCTGCAATTGAGAAGCATGTCCAGTAGTACATTTGAGAACCATTTGCAAGTCCCTGCTATTTGGAGATGTCCCAGAAATTTGGTTTGACTGGTGCTGGCCCTGGTTGACTAATATTTTCTCATTTTCCCAACAAAAGAGCCTTTGAGTGTGAAGTTTGTTTAGCCAGTTTTGTCTGCCTTTCATTGGCTTTTACTCTGCTTTGTTCTCAGATCATTTATCTAGAATTTCCGATAAGATACTTTAAACATTCCTAGACTTTTTGTGGTTTATTAACTTTGTGTATTTTCCCTTTAAGTTTTCTAAATTCCCACATTTTGGCACAATTTCTTTTCCTGGAGTTCACTATCTGGGTGAGAGGTTTCTTCACTTCCTCCCCACCCCTTCTTGTGAATTTTGTGACTTTTTTTTTCTGCTAACACATTTACACATAGCTCCAGCATTGAGCATCAGCTCTGATTCAAAGCCAAGGATCATTTCCAGATATTTTCTTTTCACTGTAGTTCTAAGCACCCTCTCTGCAAATCTCGTCACTTCTTTTTCCTCCTGTTTTCATGTTTAGATACTCCATGGAGGGGACACATTGTCCTTTATCCACACAGATGCTCTGTGTTCCTTCATGCTGCAAAACCAATTTGTTGCTTTGGAGAGGTGATAGAAATTGCATCCTCAAGGCCACATTTTGCTATGTGAGCATTTGCACATAGACAAGTTGAGGGTTTTCTCTGTTCTCTGAGGTGTTTGGTCTGTTTTCATTTATGCTAGCTGTATACTAGGCTTTGAATCTCTCTTATACATGTTTGTGCATTCTGCAAGCTCTACAAATTACACTCCATCTAGTGCCTTTCCTCCTTAATACCACCTAGCTTTAAAAACAGCTATTTCAACCAATGCTTAACAGATGTTGAATGTGGTGCCGTGCTTTAAAGCGTTCTAATTATCTGTTGTCATTGTTTAGCAGCAAATGAATGTTCAAGAGTTTTTTATACACTGTTGTGGCAGCAAAAGTGTTCTAAGAGACAATTATTTCCTAGTCCTTTCTCATTTTATACCCAATGCTATCACATATTGTTTAAAATCGGGGGAGCTGGGTTAAAGGCAAGGAAGAGAGAAGAAAAAAAAAAACCTCTCTAGTCTCTCCTTTTAAAAAAAAAAAAGCAATGATTTTTCCTCCTGCAAGGAAATCAAAGGCTGCATGAATGTCTGCCCCTTTAAAAAATGGAAGCTGACTTTTTTTTTTTTAATACCAGGCACTTTTATCCTTGTAGCTTAAAGGCAAGGAACGAATGAAATGTGAAAAATGAAGGACATGTGACAGCATCAAAGAAACCGAGCAAAGACGGGGAGTGTGTGTCTGGCTATGTCAGGCCAGGGTGGGCCTTTTTAGGCAGGCTATTAAGGCAATCTGGCTGCCAGATGAGGTCTTTAGAAAAGGGCAGCAAAGAGGTATAAAGTCTTTTTGATGTTTCAAAGAAACATCCCTTTCATGCCCCTCCCTTTTCATTCCATCATCTTGTCCCAGCCAATGCCATCCCACTTACCACAACCATCTGAAGAAATGGTTTGAGTTTTACTGCATTTGGATCTTGGCCTGATCTCGATCCGGAGAGATACTAGGGTGTTTCTACTCTCCGTTGTGGGGAAAAAAAAGAAGATGGGATATTGCTGGGTAGAGTTGGTAGAAGTCTCTAGGACATTTTGAGAGGCAGTGGTTAATCAGAGCAGAATTAATCAACTCCTATTTACCCAATCAAGATAAGGATTATTTCTTGAATAGACTTAATTACCTCACATTGGCACCATTAGGGCATCATGACAAATCCCCTCATTTTATAATAAGGAGAGTAAGCTTCAAGGACTCACAATTAGTTCAATGAAATTAGAGGCCTGAAATCCATTTTCCCACTATGCTTCTTGCACTCCACAATCTCTCCCTATACTTACAAAAGACCTAAATTACAATCTCCACTTATGCTTTCTTTGTCTTGTCATTTCAGCTCATCCTTCAGTCTGTGAACAAACAGTATCTGGTCAGGAGAGTCTGTATTGGCTGTATGTATCTCAGAGTGTGCAAACCCAAGGCTTTTAACAGCAGAGAATGATCGACAAGAGCACTTCGACTAGTGATAGAGGAGCCAAAGTAAGGAGAACACAAGGTAAGTAATAGTAAATATGTACTCTGGAAAAATTGAAGCCATAGCAGAGGGTGTACCATGCTCTCACTGCCGCCCCTCATCTGTTCATGGTGTTTCTCCACTGGCCGTGTGTTCTTTTAGTCCTGTAGTTTTGCATCGGCGGCTTTAATCTCTTTATTTTTGCATGCTGATCTTAGTATGGGAGTTGTAACAAGCTAGCTTCCTGTAACAGCTTAGTGGAAGACAAAGCAAGTTAGTCTGCATGAAGAGGAAGCCACAGATCTCTGGGAACTGAACCCTAGCTGCAACTTCAAGCTGACTACAGATAGACAATTAGAAAAGGTGAAGGTACTATGTTCTGTGACTTTGCAACTGCCTTTATAAGGAAGTAAAGAAAGAAAAGAAAAGTGACGGGGGAGAGTCTTCTGTTTTGTGTTAATTTCATTGGTTAAATAAAAAGACTGCCTTGGCCCTTTAATAGGACAGAAAATTAGGTAGGCGGAGTAAACAGAACAGAATGCTGGGAGAAAGAAGCCGAGTCAGGCAGTCGCCATGATTCTCCCACTCCAGACAGATGCAGGTTAAGATCTTCCCTGGTAAGCCACCTCATGGGCTACACAGATTATTAGAAATGGGTTAGATCAATATGTAAGAGCTAGCCAATAAGAGGCTGGAACTAATGGGCCAGGCAGTAATTAAAAATATACAGTTTATCCCATTAACCTGTGAGTCGGAAAAACTCTGAGAGTCTTGTATCAAATATCCTTCATATCAGTTGTTTATGGTATAAATGATAACAGTAGCAACATTACAGTTCTGAAATAGCAACAAAATAATTTGATAGTTGGGGTTTCCCCGCAACATTGGGAACTGTGGTAAAGGGCCACAGGATTAGGAAGTTTGAGAACCACTGTTTTAAATCGTTCACAGCACCTTTTCCTTCCAGCTACACAGTTCTTCCTAATGCACATGGAGAATGCATGGTAGCAAGCCCAATGATTTGACACAGTTCTCAAAGGCATACTCAGAACTTGGCACACAGTTTCTCATGCAAATCACCGTGACATAAAAAACTTTTCTTGGCATTCCTTGCTGATCTCAATCAAGTATAATGGCTTCATGTCCTTAAGTGCCCTCTCTCCCTGGGGCACTTATAAGTAGAAATTCTCTCCCTCATTTTCTGTGATATTATTGGCATGATGAATAGCAGACATGGAAAAGATCTGGACTCAGAATGACTGGGTACCTGTCATGCTTATGCCCTTCCTGGCAAACTCTCCAGGGACAGTTAAATATAAAATTATAACAGATATCTCAATTGATTAGCCCTCTAATATGTTACCCAACAACTTATTGGGGGGATGCTTAAAATTTGTGTGCTTTCAAGAAGAACCTCCAGGGGGAGCCACTGCTCTGCTAATTCTCAATGCTTTTCTTTCCTTGGCTGAAAAGACCCCAGGGTCTTCTCTATGCCCTGACTTTAAAAGTCTGCCTCTTGCTTGTCTGTGGTCTGAAATATTATCTCTTCATTGGTTCCTAAGTTCATTTTTAACCCTGATAGATATGTACAAATTACTTTTATTCCAATTTAGGGATATGCTACAAATCTTCCTGGGAAACATGGGGTTAAAAAAGGAAAATGTGGTTAATTCACTCAGTCAGCAGGCACTTCCTGAGCTTCTAGTATGTTCTGTGCATAGGGATTGAACTGTAAGTGAGGAGCAGTGCCTCCTCTTTAGAGGTTCCCATCCTTAGAGGAAAACATGAATGTACTCAACAGATGCTATGATAGACTAGAGAGTGAGAGTATAGAAGGCGTGGCGAACTGGGAATCTTCTTGCGATATTTGAAGTTCAGTTTATTCCAGATCTGGATAACATTTTTCTAATTCTCTGTTCCATGGTCATTTATTAACTGACTATTTTATTCATTAATTCAATAATTGTTTCTGAGAACCTATACCTACCGTGTGACAATGTTATCTTAGCTGCAGGATACATAAAATGACTATCAAAAGGTTCTTTGGCTTCTACTATAGTTTGGAAATGGATAGTTAGCAAACAAACATACTTCCAGATCATGGTCTGTGCTGTGAATAAAATAGATAAAGATAGTGCATAGCCAGTGCAGGTGTTTCCGAGAAGGTGCTGTTTCTGTGGAAGCCTAAATGAAGTCAGGTAAGAAAGCTGAAGAGCAGACTCTTTCCAGCATATGGAGGATCAGGGCCAACATTTCTGAGATGAGAACTATGCTGTCATTCTACGAATCTGCTGTGTAGACATAATCAAGCTTCTCCAACAACCATCGTGGTTGGTATTTACACCATGGGAATTAGCACAGTCAGGGCTTTTTTCGTGGGTTTGGGTAACGTTCAGGAAATACTGTCTGAGCAATGCCACATATTCCACAGAAAAAAAAAGCCTGTTCTTCCAGCCTCTAAAATCCAAGGTACCTTAGCTCCAGAGAAGGTTAACAACAAAAATCTAACACAGAGCCACACAGAAGCTTAGGTGAACGACTACAGTGTCCAGAAGCTTTACAAGCGGTATGGGTCCACAATAGGAGGCACACTTAGATAAAATGCATTTTTATACAAGGTTTTAATGCTATGAGTTATTTTAAGAGAGTCGGGATCCTATTTTCTTTCTTTTTTAATATTAAATGGGGACATATCATTGAGTTGGATATAAATCATAGGAGGAACAAAACTACGGGATTGAAAGTGTTTCTGTGCAAATACTTGTGTGACTAATGCATTGAGAGAAAGGAAACTAAAGCAATTTTCATGAGATGAAACCATGTTGTAATTTAGAAAAAGGAACACAATATCACAGGATTCTCTAAAGTCATTATTTGTTTATTTATCTTTTTCTTTCTTTGATTTGTTTGTTTATTTTCGTTTTTGATTTGGTTTTTGCTCCTTTCTTCCTCCCTTTCTCTCTCTCTCTCTCTCCCTCCCTCCCTCCCTCCCTCCCTCCCTCCCTCCCTCCCTTCCTTCCTCTTTCCTTTTTTCTCCCTTTTTTTGAGACAGGATTTCTCTGAGAAGGCTGTCAGGAACGCACTTTGTAGACCAGGATGTCTTTACACTCACGAGAGCTGCCTAACTCTGCCTCCCCAGTGCTGGGATTAGCGGCTTGGCCACTGTTGCCTGGCCAGCAGCCCATTTTATAATCGGTGCACAACTCCAGCTTCCCTTTGCTAGTTCGTGTGCTGCATGTACTGTGTAAATGCTAAGTAAAGAGACAGATTTATACAGACAGATGATAAAGAGAAGCTAGACAAAAACCTGAAATTGTAATTTTATAATTTGAAAATACTGAGGAATGCTTTTAAATAAAATATTTTAGTATAATGTATGATGATGGTGGTTTTCCAACCCTATCCTACCAGAGTCTCACTACAGTCATCACTCAATCCACTTCTCCATACCTTATTTCTCCTCTCTCTCTCTTTAGAAAATATAAAAACAGGCAAACAAAAAACTTAATCAAACCAAAATAAAAATAAGAAAGAAAGGAAAGAAGAAAGAAAGGAAGGAAGGAAGGAAGGAAGGAAGGAAAAGCCAAGAAATGTGTGTGCACAAGCAGAGAGAAAAGAGAGAGAAGGAAAAATTTGTCTTCTTAAGTGGACTCTCATTGGATATATTAGTCATCCTTGAGGGTAAACCCAATACCCAGCAATTTGTGATTAATACAAGATGAGCTCAATAATTTTGTAGATTTTTTGTCTCATATAGTTTTATTTAGACATTTTCATCTTATTGGTCATTTGCTTGTATATTACACAATATTCTCTTTTTTAGTAATTAGTATGTTAATAAAACACCAATTGGATTTGCTCACACATACACACATGTGTGTATATGTGTGTGTTTGTGTGAAAATACAATGTTGTTCATCAAACATATCTAGTTTTATCTGCCAATTTGAAAAAGTAATATTTAAAAAAAAAAGAAAACAGACATAATCAGACTTCAAAATGAGCCCCAGGCACAGTATTGAGGAGAACACACACACAGATATATAACAAAAATCTGTACTGGTAGGTTCCTTGTAAAACCACTAATGATCGCTACAACTCAACCCAAAATTCCTGGATGGTACAATGGGCACACAAGTAATTTAGTAACTATATGTGATACTTAACTATGAATCTATGTATCTTGGGAAAGACCAATTTGTTTTCCCTCTCCCTTCTCTCTCTCTCTCTCTCTCTCTCTCTCTCTCTCTCTCTCTCTCTCTACTTGGAGGTGGCCTTGAGATAAAATATTCAAGGTATAAGTAATTATACCCTACTGAGAAGAGTGATGGAGTACTATCCTCTGAAGGACTTATCAAGCCCTGGCAATGTAGAGTCAACTCTTAAGACTTTCCTTTATTATTGTTTCCCCCAACACTGAGAGTTTCCCAGCTTGTTCCCAGAGGGAGATAAACAAACAGTGTGTACCTGCTTTTTAATGGAAATAAACACAACTGGCTCATTCAGTCTTTGCAGCACTGGTTTCTTGTTTTCTAACCAGTGGGGTACAGTGGAAATGGTAGGCAACATGGGCAGCAGCCAGCTACAGGAAAAGTAACATTTTCTACTCCTCTGGGCAGAAAGTTGCAATAATGGGATAATATTATTTTGCCAATAGGACATCCTAGGAGTTTAAAAGATTTTTTCAAATGATGCCAAAAAAAATTTTACTAGCCTGATATGCATTTAGAGGCACATAAGTTTCATGTTCTCCTGTCTAAGCCAAGTTTTATTTTTGAGGAAAAAATACAACAAAATAAGCAAGATTTAAACTGCTAGTTCATGTAAGAGTTAGATTTATTATTTGTTTAAAATTGCAAGTCAAAAACATCCATACACGGAGACTTTTCTTTGTTTGAGACAGATTAATAATAACTTGTTACAATGTCTGGTAACCTAAGTTTAATGTCAGGACTCACATGACAGAAGGAGAATCTGTCAAATTGTCCTCTGCTATGCACATTCCCTCTATGACATGCAGATACACACGTCTGCATAAACATAAGCAAATAATAAATAAGCAAGATAACGAAAAGTTCTGTAAAATGAATTTTCAAGCGTTCTAGGATATTCTAATGAAGTGGATTAAGGGATCATCAAAGGGGATGAAGAAGTCCATGAATTCCCAATACTGAAGGAAGTATTTGTTGCATAACTTGGGGGAATTGAATATTTTTTCTTGGGATTCCCAGATGAAAATGGAGAGACAAGACAGTTTGGTGGGCCACAAACTCTACTCATTCTTTGGATCTCATAATATTTTTATTAATTCAGGAAAGAATCCCGGGAAATAGGGATCCAATTTGAAAATTTCCTGGCATGGATTCTTTAATTTTAAATCTGTTTTATTTTTTCTGTAATTAATCAGTGACTTATGTTAAGAACTTAAACAGAACTCCAGTATAACCACAGTAAAGAATGATATGGCAGCTTCTCCAAAGCCCAGAGTAGAAACAAAATCTTACTGGGGAATGCCACTATGGGTATATAATTAAAGGGAATAAAATTGGCATACAGAAGATACATCAGTTTTGGGGAAAAGCCACTTGTTGGTTCCCGGCCGCTTATCCTTGAAATAATCATACAGAAACTGTATTAATTAAATCACTGCTTGGCCCATTAGCTCTAGTTTCTTATTGGCTAACTCTTATATATTAATTAAACCCATTTCTATTAATCTGTGTATCACTATGTGACTATGACTTACTGCCAAAAATTCCAATATCTATCTCCTGTGGGGCTACATAGCTTCTCTCTGACTCCATCCTTCTTTTTCTCAGTATTCAGTTTAGTTTTTCCTGCCTAGCTCTGTTCCCCTATAGCTCTGCTATAGGCCAAAAGCAGTTCTTTTATTAACCAATGGTAATCACAGCATACAGAGGGAAATCCCACATCACACCAACACATACATGTTCACTGTGGCACTAGTCACAATAGTCAGGTTGTACAATCAACCAACCAGAACACCTATCAACAAATTAATAAAGAAAAAGTCATATATACACAAAGAATATTATCCAGATAGGGAAGAATGGAATCCTGTCATTTGCAGTGGAATGGATGGAACCTAAGGACGTTTTTTTAAATGATGTCAGACAGACCAGTACAATAAATATTACGGTATCTCTCCTATCTGTGGATTAAAAAGAAATGTTAACCTGAATGTAAATATTGGTTACTAGAGGTGAAGGTAAGGGTAGTTGTTAAAAAGGAAGGCTAGATTTTATCATTTATGTTATATGCACATTTAGAAATAACACCCTGAAACACATTAGTACTCAAAGCTAACACATACTAAAGAAAGTAAAATGAAAATGGGTTGTCTAAGTCTCTATACTTTCTGAACTTTAAAACTCTTGTGGTGATATAATGAATGTTGAATATATAGAAAAGACATCCTATTACTCTTTTCATCTATATCCTTATTATTGGGGTTGAGGACTAGATTCAACACCTGTATTACTTCCATAAACATTATTAGCATGATATATGATCTCCAGTAAATTATATAATAGTCAAAGTCCTCAGTTTCTACCTCTTAATTTTAAGGACAAAATTTTCTGCCTAAATTTCAGAACTACAAGCAGGAGAAATGAGATAAGAAGACAGGAACAATTCTGAAAAGTATCTAAAATACTCTATTATAACAAGGTGCTATTTTTGTAAATAAAACACTAGCCTGCCTTATGATTGTTAATCCATGTGAGTGCACGCCTTTGTGCAGAAATTTATCACAGAGATTCGTGCGGCAAACAAGGCTCTGCGTGCATGTTTTGTTCCTCTCCCTAAGAGGTGGCTTGAGAACCTCTGCATGCTATACAAGTGACATGGGAGTAAACACAAGATTTGGATGGGAGCTGAGCAAAAGCATGTATATAAGAAGCTATCAGCAGCCATCAGTGCTACACCCCCCCCAAAACTCCATCAGCTTTAGTCCCTAAATCTCTACCAGCTCAGCAAGACACCCTTCCTTTTCATTCTGACTTCCCAAGTGTTTCCCCGCCATTTCTCAAAGGGTTGGAGGGATGCGATTAATGAGAATGAGTTGGACGAAGTCAAATCCTATGGAAATAGTCTTATTAAAGGACACCTAGAAAGACAGAAAATTGAAGAAAGTCCTAAGGGAGACGAATCAACTAGCTAAGGCAAATGGGAACTTCGTTCAGTCCTCCTATTCGCTTCTGCTGTACCCTTGGTGATGGTTAGTGCTGTGCTACGCTTTCCTGGCATCCGGTGACTTTTCTTATGAAGCAATCAGGGTATTGGACTCCATGATCTCTGAGGACTTTAGCAGCATTGCAAGGCTGGTTGATGTACAAAAATCTGCCCAGGCTGAAGAGAAAATTTCCAGACTAATTTCCTTTACTTGGTAAATGTAATTGGATTACACTGGTACCGGAGGTGTTTCAACTACCACTTAATTAGATAACTTTTCCATAATATGCTAAACACTGTACTGTGATAGAGAAATCACATGACAGACAAAGAGTTTCTTATGCAATTAAAAATAAGGCCACGGGTGGGAAGGTTCTTTATTTGTATAGTGTTTCACTGTTTAAGAAGTGCTGTTGCACATGCGATCAGTCCTCACTAAAACTGTGAGGTCAATAGACACGTTTATCACATTTTTCAAACAAGAGTTCTGAATTTGCAATCATTAGCTTTGTTTAAGGTTAAACAGAGACAGCGAGGCCTGTCTGTTTCTACAAAATAAAAAAAGAAAAACAATTTTTGATTGTCTCAGTCTCTTCATGTTTTCCAGGTAGTCAGATAATTTAAACTTTGGGAGTCTCTTCCTCAGAGTTCTCATCTGTGTGTGGGCTTACTGAGCACGACAGATATGATACATAAACCCAGGCATTGATTCCTGGTGGAGACACTAATTATTAAATCATTTACTTTAGAAAAGATACTATAGTAATTTTTTTCATGTGTGTTTTGCTTTTTTTTTTTTTTAATTTCTTAGATTCAAGTGGAATGTTCTAAAGACTTGGTGAATCTTGTAACAAAGGTATATTTACAAACAACCAAAAACATATTGTCTGCTTATTGGCCAGCTACAGTTCTAGACAACATTTTGACTCAACTGGGGTTTGGGACTCACTCAAGTTAATATTACAAATGGAAGCTGGAGAAAAATGAGAAAAAACTTGTCCCTAGTGTATAGGAAAAGATATCTAACCTTTCTCACTCCTGCTCTCATTCCGGCTAAGCAAACACAATAATGAGCTGGATTCACCTTCGAAACTGAGTGAAATACCCCAGCCCTGTGGCTCCATGTGCCCTGTTCTCTTCATTGCCCTGTTCAATCCCAGTCCCGTTTAATGCTTTTAAAATCATGCAGTTTCTGACAGAGGCTGAACTTTTGTAACCAGATACAGAGTTAATTGGAACATATTATTCTAAAACTTAAGAAGTTAAAGCAGTCCCCTCTCAGAAGACAAAGGAAAGCTAGGTAAAACACAGCACAACACTCAGAAGAGGTCAAAGTAAGAACTGTCAGGGTAAGAAATTAATACTCACTGGGAATGAAATGAAGACCATTCTGCCTAAACTGGGATAGAGCAAGACTGCAGATGGTAAAAAGTGAATGGATAGACATGAGACCTAGAAGAAAATGCAGAGAAAAGTCTAGTCCAAAGGCAGGCTGCGGGGGAGACCAGCATCCTAGTCCAATGGCAGGTTGCGGGGGAGACCAGCATCCTAGTCCAATGGCAGGCTGCAGGAGAGACAAGCAATCTAGGCCAAGGGCAGGCTGCAAGGGAGACAAGCATAGTAGAGCTGTCTTCTCCACTTCCCCTTTGGATCTTTGAGAGCAGTGCTGATGAAGGACATTCTTAAATGGCAACATGTTCTCCAGGCCTCACCTTAGGCTTCAGTAATATTGCTATTACTCCTCAAGATATAGGTTTGGGATGGTGAAAGGGTCATTGTGAAGGTTGTCAGAGGATTTCGTTCTCAGAATTAAAGTAACTTGGTGAAACCATGAAGTAGATCCGAGGGGCAATGAACTCCCACATGGCTCTAAGGGGCCATGCCGCCCTTCTCATGCTTTTCCATATCCTGGAAAAGCAGAATGTAAATGTTTTCTCTTCCGGCTCCCCTAGCCCAAGTTGGATTTATTCAGTTAGAAGCACTTCCTTAAGAACGGAGAGCCAGGCAGAAATCCTTAATAAATAAATAAATTAAAAAAAAAAAAGAACAGAGAGCCATCAACAAAGGATTAGTGCGTTTATCTGTCTTTTCCTCAGCTGAGCCCTTTCTGTCATAGGCCCAAGTGTTCTACAGACTCTCGTCTGTGCCAGCCACCCTAGCCCCGCCCATGGTCTCCCCAGCTGTAGCTCATCATTGAGTTTTATCAATGCCCTCTGACAGGACTGGCTTCTTAACATATCCTGTTTAATAAATTGTTGCATTTAAGTCCACTTACTTAAGAACTCTGAGTGAGTTTTGCTTTACTTTTCAGGGTTTTTAGTATTTCAATCTAGTTTAGTATTTATGGTTGAACATTTGTTACATTTATATTAATCAATATACCACAAATATAATTAGATTAAGTGGCTAGCACATACAATCTGCTGTCTCTAAATAGTTTTATTAATTTTTTTTCCAAAATTGATGTGATAACACATCAACATCTGCATAGTTTACCAAAATAACTCCCGTCTGGAATATGAACGAGTAGCTAAATAAATTCACAGGAAGATTGTTAAAATAATGCACCATCTTATGGTGTGCCTATTTATCCCTCAGAAAAGACAAAACTTCTAAAATAAATCAATGGACTTTGGAAGAGATTCTAAGAGCAAGACATTTTAGAAAAATAGGTGGTTTTTTTTGTTTGTTTGTTTGCTTGCTTGCTTATTTATTTGTTTTGAGAAAGGGCACGTTTAAAGATGAGTTAAGGGAGGGATAAGGATTTGATCAAAATAAATTACATGAAATTTTTATAGAAAGAAAATTTGACAATTCTAAAAAAATATTCTTCCTGTAAAGCAGTGTTTCTCAAGGTAATATTCATAGATTAATAGTGTCAGAATCACTCACGTGGTTTGTCACACTGATGACCATCGCTAACCTGGATCTGAATAATTAGAATCTCTGGGACATTGTTTTCAAGAATCTTTTCTAAACACACTCTACTATTTTGTGTACATTAAGTTTTGAGGGCTGTTGTGCTAAACAAGAATATTGAATCCCTTCAGTCACTAGGAATAGTAGAGTTAATAAATTCTTAAAATTAGAAATAGACTCATAAAAGGCAGTTTCCCCTGCCTCAAAAAGACATTCCATAAAGATATGCCAGGAATCTTCAGTTATATTTGTTCATATCCAGGGATTTTTGGCTAAATTTTGGTATGATTTTGACTGAGATCACTAAGTATTGCTCAAGGGGAGCCATTTCAATGCATATATTGATAATAAGAGCTTTAAGCTTCATCATCCAGCAACTAGCCTCTGGGGAATCCTCTGTAAATAGTATTAATTATCTTATTCATCTCTTTATGTGTAGAATCTAACAGAGAGCCTAATATATATTTATTGACAACAATTGAATTGATGAGAATTCTACTAAACCCATCATTTCATGCAAATTTGCCAGCAATCAGATGGAAACATTCCAGTGCCCTGTTTCAACTAGATCATGATAAGAGACATATTGATTTTATTTATTTCCAATAAAGTATTAAACTATAATTTTCCTTTCAAGGGATTTTTAATTTGAGCTACTTGGAGCTTAGAAAAATTTTTTAATTTTAATAAAAAGTATATAGGGAGGAAGAAGGCAAACAGAGAAAAAAGTAGCAGAATTGTGTTTCCTGTTTGGAAATTTATTTTAGCATGTGTCATCAAAATGCAGAGTTCCGGTTGATTCTTGGTAATGCTTAGTCTACCCTTGTGTAAAGCTTGGTCTAGTCTTGTTAACCTTTTGCGTTTTGAAGTGGTTTAAAATAAAACGGGCCCCATACACTCATAGGTAGGGGTACTATTAGAAGGAGTGGCTTTGTTGAAGTAGTTTGTGGCCTTGTTGGAGGAAGTGTGTCACTGGGGGTAGGTTGTAAGATCTTAGTGCTCAAGTCAGGTCCAGTATCTCTTTCTTCCTGATGCTTGCTATCCTAGGATATATAATTCTCAACTCCTTTTCCAGCACCATGTCTGCCTGCATACCACTATGCATCCCACAATGATGATAACGAGTAAAACCTCTGAAACTGCAAGCTAGCCCCAATTAAATGTTCTCCTTTAAAAGATTTTCCATGGTCATGGATTTCTTTACAGCAATAGTAACCATAACTGAGATAAATTTTGTTCCCTTTTTAAATATTTTCCTTCTACCACCCAGTATGAGGCACTCTTTTACTCAAGATCTCTTATCCTCTCTTGAACTTGAAGACTATGGATAGGTTCTTGCTCTGATTTAACCTCTGACCCCACCTGGACTGTATATTTGGGCACGTCAGCCATGCAGGATTGCTTAAAATCTTTTCACTCAGATGAGTGTGGTGGTGTATGCTTTTAAACTTCAGCCTAGAGAGGCAGAAGCAGGTGGATATCTGTGAGTTTGAGGTCAGTCTGGTTTATCAAATTCTGGGTCACCCAATGTTACATAGTGAGACCCTGTCACAAACAACCCCCTGTCATATCTATTACATTTTACCAACTCACACTCTGTTCCTATCCTCACCGTATGGCCATCCCATGTGCACTTTCCAAGTGGTTCATTAAAGGAAAAAGGAAACTAAAGACCAGTTTAGGATTTTTTTCTCTAAATATCAAATACTGTTGGGCAACATTTTTTGAAGAAGTGGAGTCATCAAATGCGAGTCCCAAAACAAAGTCACCTCTTTGCCCTGATCCCCACCCGGACACACACATCTATGTGCTACTCAGGTTCCACCAGCACTCCCTGTTGCTACCCTTCTCTCTGTCCTCTGTCTTCTCTGGATGGGTTTGGCAGGGAAGCGAGAGAACTGTGTGAATGCAGACTAGGCATGGAATTTATAAACTTTGTCCTTGTCACTTTTCCTTCGACACGTCTCACCTCCAAAACTCAAACAGAGCCAGCTGCTTCAAGATGCAGACAACATCATTTTTCTAAAACTACAGTGCCAGGCAATCATAGCCTACAAACTAGTTTGAAATATACAAACTCACCTTACTCAGCTGGATCAGATAAGTTACAAGTCAGCAGACTCAGCATATTAAGCCAGGGATTGCTGAGAGTTTCGTGGCTGCTCTGCACCATCTTCTCAATTACACTCTCTGAGCAGGACAGCCACTTTTGTATCCCAATTATTTGAACTGTTTTATATCGTTGTTCATAAACCTAATTCCTTTAGGTTAATATCAGACCATCTCTTTTGCAACAGTCAAGA
Organism: Microtus oregoni; assembly: GCF_018167655.1. NCBI lineage: Eukaryota > Metazoa > Chordata > Mammalia > Rodentia > Cricetidae > Microtus > Microtus oregoni. The sequence continues at coordinate 22,002,829 of NW_024543082.1, forward strand.
TGTCTAGTTTTTTGGAAGAACACTGGAAAACTAAGAGCCAAAATGTCAATATGATCAGTTTACAAATATGTGCTTTCTTAGTGCCAGATAATCAGTCTAGAGGACAAATCCAAAGCAAACTATCATTCTATAGATATATAGGCTTTTATGGCAATTAAAATAAGGTATGAAGTATAAAGTTAATATCTTACATCCAAAAAGAAGGAGGATGGTCATTGTACAAAAACAAACATTTAAAATGGCATGGCCACACAAAGAAACATGCTCTGTTCAGGTAAGTAAGAGTCGTCCAGGGTGGATAAAGTATTGGACAAAAACAAAGGAATAAAGATATATAAAGCTGATGTTGAAGATGGAAATGTAATGCTAAAAATGTATACAGACTTTCTATGCAAGCATTTCTGTGAAGCTAACTTCAGGGAATGCAAATAGGAAATGCTACTGTTCATTTGTGCCTATGGAGATACAAGAAAAGTAAAACAGATTTGGTGTTCACTTGGAAGATAGGGTCTTGATTCTCTCCAGAAGGTGGTGACAATGTTAAAAGGGAATAAGAACCTTAGATGGCTGCATGTCTTCAGGTATTACTAACTAAGAGCATTTATTGCTTAATTAAGAGTGAGAAGTGTTGCCAAATATTTGTTTACACTGTATAAAGATGTGTCACTGTGATTGGTTTAATAAAGACCTGAATGGCCAATAGTTAGACAGCAGAGAATAGGTAAGATTTCTGGGGAAAGAGAAAATTCTGGGAAGAGGAGAGGCAGGTGGAAGGATGCCAAAGAGATGGAGAACAAGTTGGACATAGGGGCAGAAGAGAGGTAACCAAGCCACATTGCAGAACGTAGATTAATAGACGCAGGTAGAGCAAGTTGGGCATATGGTACTGTAAACAGAGACTGCTCCTTCATTTCCCGGCCATCCAGAAACAAATAGTCACACAGAAACTATATTAATTACAACATTGTTTGGCCAATAGTACAGGCGTTTTCTGAGCTATCACTTATATTTTAAATTAACAGATTTCTATTCATTTATGTATCACCACAAGGCTATGGCCAACCAGAAAGTTTTTCCGGAGTCTTCCTCCTTCAGCAGTTACATGGCACCTCCCTCACTCTACCTACTCCCCCTCTATATCTCTGTTCAGATTTTCTGCTTAGCTGTATTTTGCTAAGTCATTGGCAGAAACAGCCTTATTCATTAACCAATAAAAGCAACACATATACAGAAGGACAGCCCACATCAGATTGATATATATTTCTGTCAATTTTAGAACTTTGGAAGTTGCTTATAATGTGCTTCCAATTACTTAGATAGTATTATATTCTTCTGGGGTCTTTGAAGTCTTGAAGACAGATGGTTATAGTTTTCCTTAGTTATGATAAAAGATAAATTGAGTATAGAATTTTAGACTCACAAAGATAGGATATATGACAGTATTTTCCTTAATTTGGCAAATGCAAATGAACTAAATATTATAACTATAATTCTTGCTTGATAACAGTTTGTGTTATATAATTTTACTATGTTAAACTTAAAACCTTTTTTATTTAGACAGAAAAGAGGAGATGATGTGGATTCCCCTATGTATGCTGTGAATATGTTTTGTTACTACTGGTTAATAAAGAAGCTGCTTTGGCCTATAATAGGGCAGAATATACGTAGTCTGGAAGAGGTACATACTGAGAGATTAGGCAGTGTCAGAAAGATGTCATGTAGCTGCTAAAGGAGAAAGATGCCAGAACAGAACCTTACCCAGTAAGCCACAGCCTTATTGCAATACACAGATTAATAGAAATGGATTAATTTGAGATATAAAAAGTAGCTAGGAGTTCACATACACTATGGGCCAAGCAGTGTTGTAATTAATATAGTTTCTGTGTGATTATTCGAGTATAGGCAACCAGGAATGAATGAAAGAGAAGTTTCTGCCTACATGGTACAGAGAAGAATTAACCAAGCCACATGGCAGACTGTAGATTAATAGAGATAGGTTAATTTGATTTTTAAGAGCTAGTTGGGGAGAAGTCTAAGCTGAATGCCAACTTTTCACAATTATATTAAGCCTCTGTGTCATTACTGGGGAGCTAGTAGTTCCACAAAGGAAAGTCTGACTATCTTTGAGAGAGCTTGCTATAGGGAAGTTTTAATAGAGGTAACATTTATGTAAGTGTTTAGAGCAAAAAAAAAAAATTAAGATATTTTTGTCCTAGGATGTTAGACATCTTTCTGGAATTTTTATTAGACAAATTAGAACCCTAGAAAAATTAGTGTTGGGATATCTGAGTGTGAATTGTCTGTTTTTATTTACAAAGCTGTGTAGCAAATGTGGAGCTGAGTAGGAAGAAAGTTGAAAAGAAAGCTGTGGCTATGTCTACTTTTAAGTACTGCGCCATTAACTTCTGTCAAACTCCCTAACTCAGCTCTGTTGTCACTTCTTTCTGATGTTTTCCCTGATGCTCAGTTCTACTAACAATTTACATCTTCATTTAATGGTATTCCTTTCACAGCAACATTACCTACTACAGTATGTCAATCCATTTACATTTATTTTATCTCTATAAAAGTAAAGCATCTTTAAAAGTGGGACGGTGTCTTATTATAGATAGTTGTATGGACTTAAACACATTGCAAAGTTGGGAATATGGTGTAGTGTTGCACACATATAGTTCTGGTACTGAGGCTACATAGATAGTTCTAGTACTGAGGCTACTGAAGCATGAGGATGGTAACTATGAAGGTAGCCTGGGGTAACTAGAGGGAGGTCCTAGTCTAGAAAAGGTAACAACAACAACAACAAAACACACGGCTCTTAGCACAGAGGAGAAGTTTATTGTACATCTACTTGAATAGGTAGTCTAGAAACATACTGGAAGAAAGATAAATTGACAAGAAGAAAAATAGTATGAAATGCTATGTTCTACTTGAGTAAGATCAAAAGAAGGAATGCATTAGATTTGGCAAATCATATTTTAACTGGAGACATTTTTAAAGAAATCATTTCAGAGGACTTAGGTCAGAATGTGATTTCTTGGTGGATGGCGGGGGTGGGGGGACAGAAGGTTTACAAGGACTACTGGCAACATTTGGGAAAATTTGGAAGATTAAGGTAGATAGGACCCACACAGAGTAACTCCAAAGAGAGGAGTTTTATGCTTGACATGAGTACTTGCCTGAGAGGGAAATTGCAAAGCATTGGAAGAAGCCATGAGTGAAAGTTACAGTGGCAGATAATAAAGAATTGGTCTACACTTCGCAGTGGTTAGGCTTGTTCAGAGTCTTTCTTTCCCTTATATTCACAGCCGTGCACAAACGCACCTACATGCGACCTGCTACACGCATGGTAGATATTTCCTAATCACGTGCTCAAGAAATGAGTGATTGAATGATGAACAGTAAACATCAAGTGAGGAGAGAAGACAGCATTTAGTGGCAATACTCTACATTTGAAGAAGTGTCAGCCACAGGATTGGGGTTGGAGATGTAAACCTGGCAAGCTATGAAAAGGTGGTTTTTCGGTGTGTGCTTAAATTGGGGACATCATCATCTCCATGTTATTCCCAAAGTACAGCAATATAGAATGTGCCCTTCCAAATTCAGAGCTCACTGCACTTTTTTGGGTTTACTGATGACTGGTGAGGAGGGTAGCTGTGACATTCTCATGGACTGTGCAATTCAGGTTTATCACAGACAGAGCCCGGTTTCCTGGCCTTGCTTCTATCTCGCTTTCTGACAATCAGCTCATGACCCAAAACAAGAGATTTGCAGCCCCGGCAGCTTCAAATGTTATTCCCCACGAAGTCACCCAGTCCCCTTTAAAATCCTGCCAGAGGAATTGATTCGGTGACCTTCTGCAGCTGTGAATTCAACAGGTTAAAACGACATCTTACGGAAAGTGTTCATTTATTCTAAATTTACTACCCTCTAATGCTGCCAAGTGACCCCTTGTTCTCTACAGCAACAAAGGAAAAGCTAGGGAAAGCCACAGTCCAGCTCAGGTAAGCTCAATGCAATGGTATTTTCCCCTTCTTGTTCTCTTCTATTTGTAGGTAAATAAGCATCCAAGCTCCTGTCTGGGAAATGCAGCCCAAACTCCCACCACCTTGTCAAACTCTTCAAGGGAAACATTATTGCCTTAATTGCTTAAGCCCAATTTGCATAATATGGAGTTCTGACAGCCACAAAAACAGGGATGCAAAAAGGAGATTAACAAGTGAGGTGCAAGCGCAGCCAGCCCTGTAGAGTCTGAAAATGAGAGCAGGGAAGAATTCATCGGATGGGTGGGTTCGCTGTTGAATCCGCTCTCAGACCCTCCTCTCAGCCCTCCCTCTCTCCATCCCACCTTCAGGTTTGTTTGTTTTGCATTTCCATGCATCCGCTCCTGCTTGTGCCTTGCCTGCTAATTGGCATTCCTAGCACAGCCTCCTTCTGGGGCCCTGGTACTGCTCAGGCAGCGTCAGCCAGCAGAGATTTAAAAACAGCCCTGGCTCTTTCCACAGAGTGCTTCCAAACACTCAGGATGTTAGCGCTTCTCCGGAAGGCGGGGCGCTGTCTTGCTCTTCTTTGTGTTTTTAGTGTCTTTTCATAAAACCAAATTAATTTCTCTTTGGAAGGGTCACGGTTAGCCACCTCCTTCCTGTGATTCTCATCAGGACCTCCCTCCATTTGAGTGCCCAAGGGTATCAAGGCACCCAAGCTGAAATGTGACTTGAGTCGGTCTCTTGGAGTACTTCAGGGACTCCCTGTCTGTACACTTGAATGGTTCTCAATCTGTGAGTCGAGAACCCTTTGGAGTCAGCTCTATATTTACATGACGATTCAAAACAGTGGCAAAATTTCAGTTATGTTGTGGCAACGAAATAATTTTATGGTCGGGGGCTCACCAAAACATGAAGAACTGTATTAAAGGGTCATAGCTTTCATAAAGTTGAGAACTGTTGTTTTAACAGACCCCTTAAAAGGATTCAGAACTAGACGCCATACACTGTGTCTTATTTCTGTAAAAAGTAAACCCCTTTGCTACTAAAATACTCATCTAAGAGAGAATAGTGAACACTGTGTGTTGGTGACTCCCATCTTAGCAAAGAAAACAGTGAACATTTACCGACTTTTTTCTTTAACACCTAGACCTAGATTTCTTACATAAAGACTTCTGAGGCCATTGAAAATGGGATTTCTTTTAACCAAATGGGGGCTGCTGCGGGAGGTCCTCCCACTCCTCCAGCCTATAGCTGCTGAGATACCAGCCCATTGGGGCGTGGTCTCTCTCCCTTTAAAAAAGTGGCCACTTCCCTCTCCCCTCTCTCTTCACTTCCTGCTCCGCTGGCGACTAGACTCCCTTCCTGGTTACATAGAGGGCTGTTGCCTGGGACAGTGATCTGTAAGTTTTTTCCCCTTTAAATAAATACCACCCTATTAATCATAATTCCAAACTGGTATGGCATTGTTTGTGACTTATGCCTTCAGGGGGCTACAACTTACCCTGAGTGCTCACATTTTGCCTGTAATTGCCTACTGTAAACACCAAAGGCACTTTCTGTTCGATATTTAGAAAACAATCACTGTTCTATTGTGGTACGGACTGGCAAGCTAAGAAACTCACCTCCTCTCCCAGGGCTTCAGCTTGTCTGGGGACACTTACAACTGTGCTTGCCTTGGAACCTATCTTTGCAACTTATATACCAGTTCAGCTAGGACTGCTTTTCCATTTGCTTATCCCTGTGTATATCCAATACTCACTGAAGACATGGCTGCTCCAGAAACCCTTTCCTATGCTGCTCTGTGTTCTCATGACTTTTCCTTCCTGCAGTGTTTTACGCTTCAGTCCAAGATAAGTGCCATGCAAATTATCCAAAAAGACAATGACACAGGCTTCCATTGTTGCCAATTACACAAACACAATTGATTTTTGTCCATTGACTTTTGTATCCTGTGCTTCCCTGAAGTATTTTATAGAATCTAATAGTCTATAAACTCTGTAATTCTAGGTAAAGCTTCACACATTCTATAAGTAATTAGAGCCTTATATCTTGATTTGCAGTATTCAGATGCTTTCTTTCCTGCCTTGCTGCCCTGTCATAAGGCTTTCAATGAGAAGCTGAAACATGGGTGTTTTTGTCTCGTTCTCAGTGGCAGCCACCATTCATTGTTTTGCTACCCCACCCCCTCAGATTTTCTTTTATGAGGTAAGGAAATTCCATTGAATCTTGACTTACAAAATTATGCTTTAAGGTAATGAACAGATACAACATTTTGTCAAATGTCTCAATTATTTTATGTCCATCCTCCCAAATTTCTCTTTTTTAAAGTATCTACTAATTTCAGATTTCTGTTGTGCCTTCACATACAGGTTTCCAATCATGTTTAATGTGTGTGAGTATTTAATCCAGTAAGGCTGGTGTCTGCTATTCACCCTATGACTTCAGTATATGTAGATACGTTTATGCCTAATACAAGGGAGAGCGGCTTTGATGCTGAAGAAGGAAGGTCAATTGCAGTGCAGACCAAAGAACAGCAGATAGTAAGCTGTAGATGAGCTTCCTAGAGTTTGGTCCTTAGTTTTAAATTTAACATAGACATCAGCTGGGTAGTGGTGATGCACGCCTTTAATCCTAGCACTTGGAAGGCAGAGGCAGGTGGATCTCTGTGAGTTTGAGGCCAGCCTGGTCTACAAGTGCTAGTTCCAGAAAAGACACCAAAGCTACAGAGAAACCCTGCCTCGAAATGCCTGCTCCCCCAAAATAAACATAGACATCTTGGATTTTGATTTGTTTTACTTTTTGATCTGTTTTGAGACTGGGTTTCACAATGTAGCCATGACTGTCCTTGAACTTTCCAAGTAGATCAGGACGGCATCAAACTTAAAGAGATCTACTTTAACTTGCCTCCCAAGTTCTAGGATTAAAGGTATGTGCCACCATGCCCTGATAAAATTTTGGGATTAATAAAATAAAAAAATAAAACTATTTACCTAAAAGAAATTTGTTTAAAACAAGTAAATATCCATTTGTCTTTGGTGATAACAATGATATAATTTGTAAATATAACTGAAAAACAGATGAAAAGTAAGCATAATTTCTATAGGTGAATGATTAAATGAAGTCAGAAATTGAAGGATCCAAAAGTAATAATATGAAGAAAATGAAATCAGTTTGTTTGTTCAAAAGGTAGCCAAACTTGTGCCTATATTGCCACATTAATCTCAACAGTCAAAATACACAGTTAACCTATGTGCCCATCAACAGAGGAATAGAATTGTTTAAAAGGTGTCATATATACATAATGGAATAGCAGTCAGCCTTAAGGGGGAACTAAGTCAAGCATAAAACACCAATAACCCATGTTCTGGGTTACATGAGAGTTTTTACATTTTTTGTTTGTTTATTTTCTTGTCATTTCAAAGAAATAGTAAAACAGGGATCACCATAAGTCTGGGAACTGTAGTAGAGATCCAGAATAGAACAAGGTTGAGAAACCTCTAAAACAGAGTAGTATTGACACATATGAACTTCTGCTTTATAGCACAGTAAGGTGACAAGGTTATAACAAACAAATATTTGTTTTATAAAGCATTGGAAAGAAAGAATTTAAAACTTTTAATAGAAAGGTTGCTACCCATTTAAGAAAAGGGGAATGCTAATCACTCAGATTTGATCATTATACTTCATATGTACCTGCATAACTATCACATTGAGTTCCCTAAATCCATGTAATTATTACATTCACATTAAAGAAGAGCATTGGGTCAGAACTTATATCACTTCAAAGATAGCTGTGCTATTTTCTCACCCTTATTTTCAGAAGCAAATATAAAATATGAAGGCTTAGGAGCAGCAAGATGATAGGACACACAGACTACGTAGGCTCAAACTGTCGCTGTTCCCATTGTGCCTCCTTACATGGCATAGAAGAGAGGAGTCGGGTTACTCTCAGCTTCTCCTGGAGATAAAGACCATGAAAAGAATGCTAAAGGGAGAGTCTTCCGCTCAATCCAGTGACACAGGATTTTATTGCTTGACACAGTTTGTTGAGCAGCCATGAGGCGATTCACAGTCTAGTACTTCTGGAAAATAATGAACCATGTGTGCTCTGATATCAAATAAATGGAGTTGGAATTGAGAGAATGCTTATGATCAGCCAATTGGAAAAAGGTACAGAGTTCAGTCCTCAATGCAAATGGAGTCAGGGGTGTTGAGAGTTACTTTCTGGACACGTTGCAAAAATGCCACAGGCAGAAGGTGTATGTTTTCTGGTTTTTTTATGGCAATACCATCATATTCTTTGATAGAGATTAAAATAAAAGGAAATCTCTGAATTTAAACAAAATAGAGATGGGATTAATTGAAAAAGGAGTCTATTCTGGCTGACATTCTTCTGAAACATTCAGTTTGCAATGTAACCTTCACCATTAACTCTAGTAAGACAGAGATTTAATTTACAGAATCTTGTTTAGAGTCACAGTAAAACTTCAAAAAAAAAAAAAACAGGAGTGAAATGCGCTTCAAAGATACCTTTCTGGGTTGATTAGTTACTTACAAATGCATATTTAAGTATTTAATGGCCATCTAAATAATGTTTAAAGCTCCTAACAAGAACATACACTCAAGTTTTCAAGCTGCAAATTAATGTAAGTTCTTGTTCCTTGCAACATCCTTCTGTCCACAGGATAAGTGCAAAGATACTTGCATGGACCAGGGTGATGGGTACAGGGTACAGGGAAATTCACGGAAGTAATTCCTTACCTCTTTTCTTCCTACACTCTGCTTTGTTACTGCCATAGAAGTTCAACCTGAATATGGGATCCCAAGCATTGTTCATCTTCTCATTAAAGAAATATCAGTCACTTGGTAATTTGTATTGAAGAACTTTGAACTTTGTGTATTGTATAATTCTACACAAAGTTTCTTAACCTCCACTGTCCACTGAAAATTGAGAAGACAGGTGGTGTGAACCATGCTAAGTGGGAACTGGGTACCTGACTTAGGTCCCCTGAAAGAGCAGAGTATGCTCTTAGTTACTGAGCCTTCTCTTCAACTCCCTCACTGAACTTTAAGAAAGATATTTTATAATATGTGGCAACATGGACAGATTTGAAGGATGTTTAGATAGGTAAAAAAAAAGTCACAAAGTATAAAAACTACATGCTTGCCTTCATGAAAAAAAAAACTAAAATAATCAGATTAACATATTCAAAGAGATAGACAATGGTGTCATGATTTGGCACTCTGGTGGTATGGGGAATAGTAATCAAATGACATATAATGTCACTTAAGCAAGATGAATGAACTGTAGTTATCTTGTGAATTATCCTGTATTTAGATTAATAAAATCTAAGATTATCAATTTGCTAAGAAGATCATGTTCTTACCACAAATAATTGGAACATTGAAATCTATAGAGTCCAAACTGAAAAAATGAGGATAAAATAATTGATAAGTGAAGGACAAATACCATGAGCATACGAATCTATCCTTTAACTTTCTATGAAATTTAATGGAAAATTATAAAATCAAATTGTTTTCTAGAAACCATCATTATCAGCTTGTTTAAGTCTGTATGCCAGTTGCTATTCAAAGATCTCATCACAATTCAAAATATAACAATAACTCAACTCCAGTCAGAGGAAAAGAGGATCATTGATACCCTCTATGGGAGCCTATGCACTAGCTGAAGAACCAGGAGTCCACTTATATGTTGTGCCACAAAACCTAAGGCTTTCTGTTTAGAACGTATGCTCTCCTTTAAAAAAAAATAGGGATATGCCTTTAGAAAATATGAAGGAGCCAGCAGGGAAGAAACGCCACAGAGGCATCCGTATGTAATAGAAAGAGGAATGAAAAGATGAGAAATACTGAATTTCAGCAGACTGGGACTAAATAATTTGAAAGCCCTTAAAAAAAGTTAGAAGGCAATAAAATAACAAAACTCTCCAGGAAATATTAATAAAATAGAACTTCAAAATAATTCTCTGGGTCAACTTTATTTATTCGTTCATACCTTCTTTCAGTAAATGTCTTTAAAAGAACTCGACACATGCAAGGCATTATAGAAGACTCATGGGAAATGGTAGATCAAAACTAGGCAATACTATTTTTATCTTCAAGAATTTATGGGATTTATTTAAAAATATGAATAATAAAACAACTAGTGGACAAACTGTTTAGGGTTAGTTCTGGTTAACTGTTGAGATATTCGCTAATATCTACTTCTCCTTTGATTTGTAAAAGATCATAACTAGTCACTGATCACGTAAAGAATCCTATATCTCAGCTATTATGAGTCTAAATGAGATGGAACCTGACAGATTTACCATGAGTGCAAGTGATAGCCAGGGGTCCAAGCTTACTCAGAATTGCATTATGCATTTGTTTGCCTTGGTGCCTTACTCATAGCTGGCCACTCTAGCGAAGCAAGAAAGAAAAGGATCACTGTTATCCAGGAATAGAAGTCACTGACCAATGATCAAACGCACTTTGATGAAGACTGGCCACTTTTGAACATTGCCTGAGAGAGAAATGGTCTGCTGTTGCACTTCAGCCTCTTCTTTGATTTTTTGTTTTGATTTTTTTCCCTAGATGCATTGTTACTGACTCCTATCCTGAATTCTAATTCTGCTAACCTGCAGCTCTGTGTGCTTAGATATGCTTCCTGGAGTGGACTCTGAGAAAGACAACGGGCTGAGCTCTCTCCCAAGGATGGACAGGAATGTGAAGTAGTCAGGATAAAAGACTAATATAGTAGGACTAATTGAGTGGACTATTGCAAAAGAAAAAATGATTTGCTTTCATTCCCACATATACCGAAGACATATACTTAAAGGGAAGAAACAGATTACCAATTTGCTCATTGTGTTAGTAAGTCCACCTACAGCTGGCTCCAGGGACAACAGATTCCCTTCAAAGATATGCCATCTGTGACCTAATTCCTTTAGCTATGCCTTGTTTGACTGTCATCACTCTATGAATCCTTGAATTGATTTGCCCACTATTAAGTTACAGTTCTCATGATTCAATCACCCCCAATAATAGAATCCACTAACTGGGACCCAGCTTTCAGCATGTGAGTTGGGGAGGGGGAATACTTTATAGCCAAACCATAGCAGAGATTACTCAGCATTGGTAAAGGTTCCAGTGGTCTTTGAGGTTTGTTTTCCTTCCAGTTACATGAATATCACTTACAGCCTTTAGAATAAGGAATCAGAGAACAGCCACTTAAACAAGAGAGGCACTACTCCACAAGGCACAGCTACTTCTTATGTTGTTCTAAGCACTGGAAGATTCTTCCTGCGATGAATCTGAAATTCACAACTATAGTCTCTCACCAGTTTTTCAAGTTTCATTTATGCAAATGGTTGATAAAGAAGAGTCACCTCTTACAATGTGACATCTTTTACATTTATGTTTATGAACCGTCCTTTAGCCCTTTTAATTTTCAAGTAAACATCCTCGGGAGATTTTTACGCTCACCTCCTAGGACTTCCAGGCTCATCTCCACCTGGACATATCTGTGTTGGATTTTGTTTAGCTTTACTGAATCTTTTACTCTAGGTCTACTCTGAAGAAGGCAGAGAATAAAAGTGACATTCTGCACTGATAATAAAACATAGGATCATAATTAGTTTATTTAATAATTTTTTTTGCCATACTGCTTATTATATAGAATGACTCACTCTGATACCTTGTAGGTGATGATAAAAACATGCAGAATCCTGAAATTAAAAGCAAAGAAAGTTTTGAAATGGCATAATATTATACAAGAAGCAAAGATGCAGGTAGAAATTCAAAAAGCCGTTTAGACAAATTAGCAAGAAAGGCAATGAATTGGATGTGAATAGTAAAAAGGGAAAAAAAAACACTCGACTAAAACAACTATGAGTTTAAAACAGGAAATTTCAGACGTGTGGGAGATGGGGTATTAGAAAGGATGGAAAATATTTCAATTCTGTTGAAATATTCCCAGCTAGTTTCTGCTTAGCTTGATGGGAAGAGGAGAAAAATGACTTTGGAAATAGATCGTGCTTAGATGCAAAATGGGACAGGAAGGAGGATGCTGGGTCTTATGTACTGTTCACAGCCATGATGGAGGAAGCACAGATGGTTCAGCGGTTAAGATAAGCACTTAACGTGAGGCTGTTCTCGTGCTAAAGCTTATTCCAAACACCCAAGTTTCTTGAATCTGCAATATGACATTGGAAATATCACAATCAGGAAGCTTTCAAATGAGATTTCTGGCACTTCCCGAGGCACTTGTAGTCTCCAAAGACTGCTTTAATTAAGACTCGGGAGATTAATTCTCACTGCTGGTGGCTGTTGTGGTAGAAACTTGCACCTTCACCAAACAGATAAATTCATGCAAGTAATTGAGCCAAAACACTTTAATATCAAGTCCCAAGGATTTATGATTGTTTTCCTCACTAAGTCTGTAGAGCGCAAAGGAACTGTGGTTGATAAAGCAAGAACTGACTGTTCACAAAATAAAGAAACTAAAGTGTTCACATTATAAAAGGCCAACTGGCCACGCTTAATAAAATAGATGTGACTTCAAATTCTAGCTTGCCTGGCTGCTTTAGGCCCTCGTTTTTAGTTTCTGAGCTCCACTTTGATTTCTTCACACACACACACACACACACACACACACACACACACACACACACAAATATGTATACACACACACAACAAACAAACATACAACACACAACCTTGTTTTGATTTCTTGCAAATGCCTACGATGTTCTGCACAGCCAGGAAGCCATGCTCCCTGATCTCAGCAGTTTGCAGTCTAGGGAAAGGTGGACTGGACTACAGCTGTCCTTTCTCTTAAAGGGCTGCCATATACAAACATTTCTAACAGTATTGGATTATTGATTTATTTCATAGGCAAGGATTATGAAGATATGAGTACTTTCTGTTATAATTGCTGTTACTGTACATGTTCATACTGCTTGAAATTTGACATTTCAACTTTGGTCCATTTGTTCCCAGCCTCTATACCACATAGTCTACATGGAAGAATTTCTGTGATAAGGGCTGCAGAGGTCCACAAGAATGCCCCTACCTCAAACTACAACCTGGGGGTTCTTCACAGGTACTTCATTCTACTCTGTCTCAGCTAAAGGACAGAAGTCTATCTACCTTTAAGCCTTCTCAGCATGGAGAGGTAGTCGCTAGTATAGGTACTTGGTAGTACCTAGTCTGTAATGTAAAATGAGGGATGTAGATTATTTAATTTTTGTATAGACAGAAAGGAGAGGGAGACAGAGTGGGGATTCTGCTTCTGTGTGATAATCTTCTGAACATGAGAGAGTCCATAGGGCATTAAAAAGTCAAACAGATCGTCAATGTAGACTAATGGTAAAGCCAACCCTTCAAGTAACTACTAGAAATCACATGTCAATGCCCTGCCTATAGGTAGTACTGATGGGAAAAGTGCTGTAGGCTTCTGATAGGCTATTCTAAGAGAAACACCAAGTTGTTGGCTCCTGGACAATTGCTACCAAAATTAATATAAAATTTTGTTCCTCTCCACTACCATTTCTTTCTTATCCTTTGCCCAACTTTTTATCAACAAATAATAAAGACTTTCTTAAAATCACTTTATAAGGCACAACACTGTGGGATGTATGCCTGGAAAACCTGTACGGATTCCACTAGGGATCCCTCTGGCCAGCTTCTTCTCTTCTAAGTATGTGTTGTCTCTTTTCTGCTCATTCTTAGTGCTATGTAGCCAGCCCTCAACTTTTCAACTCTTTTAGAGGGTTTCACATTCTCCAGTAACAAAAATTCATGCTCTGCATTTGAACTCTATCATCAAACAAAACAAGAAAGCAAAACTATAGATGTTTTCAAAGTTTAAGTTGTTGTTAGAGCAGGTGACAGATCTTCTGTTGACAAGTTTTCACTCTGAAGTGCATGGTCGTCAGCTGTCTGTGCTAGGCTGATGGAAGAGCTATAGTTCTAACTCATTTTGTTTAACTGACTCTTAATGCATACTGAGTAATTACTTTCTTCACCACTTTCTCCAGACCACTGCTACATTCACATCCTATGGATCTGACTATTTTAGAAACTTCCTAATATCACACAGTACTTATCTTTCTATACTGTCTTATTTCCTATATCATAATAGTCTCAAGGTTCATCCATGTTGTCTTATGTTACAGAATTCATTTTCATGGTTGCATAGTATTCTATTCTCTCTCTCTCTGTATATTGTGTGTATATATATATATATATATATATACACAAATTATTCTTTCCTCCTCTGTTAATGAATGATTAGTATGTCAATTATTTTAGACATTATGCAAAAACATGGTGCCTGGATCATATGATAAGTGTAGTTTCAAATGTCTGAGAAACATTTGTGCTAATTTATATTGTGGCCACAAAATACCCCCTCAGAGCAGAATATATGGTGCTCAGGCAACAAATCAAAAGTAAGCAAGGAAAAGTATAGATCAAATCAAGTAGCTTCTGTTCAGCAAAAGAAACAGTCCCCAAAGTAAAGGGTAACCTATGAAACGGGAGGAAGTGCTTGCAGCTGTCAAACCCAGGAAAGGTTAATCTACCAAGCACATAAGAAACAAACATTTGGAAACAAAACCATAATACCCTTGTATTTAAAATATATTGGAATAGTCATTTCTCCAAAGAAGACTTAACAATAGCCAACGAGAACGAGAACTTCTAAGGACCACAAGTCATCAGAGAAATGTAAACCAAACTGTAATGAGCTCATCTCTGACCTATAGAGAACTGTACCATATGCACTACAGGCAGCCAGTAGCCAGGAGGAGATGAAAACTACCTTACTTTAATGAAGTGCCTCTTCAGTTTGCCTCATGGTCTGCTTGTGTATAGATATGTGTACATGTATAAATGCATACCTAAGCATGTAAAATAGCTCACACATGTTTATATAATATGCAATAGTATGCTGTGTTTGTACCCTCTGAATATTCACACATAGAAGTGATACTTCTTAAAGGACCAAAAATCCTCCCTCTCCCAAAAAGAGTGACAAGCAGCTCAGAGAGCTAAGACTGGAACAGAAGCCAAGAGAAGAAAATGTGTCGTGGAGGACAATTTCCCAGCCACTGGAAAAGACAGTATTAGGACTCGGGAGCATTTTGTGTTGCCCAGCACTAAGGCAAAGTGGGACGCTGTTTCTCATTCCTTTCAGCTGTCCGGATTTGTTGTATCATGGAGCAGCCATTACAGATTCCCAAGCACCATACCTTCAGGAGTTTCAGGATTTGTATTTATCAAACTGGAACCAAGGAATGAGATAAGGGATTTGGGGGCCACTTATCTACTGCTGTAATCAAGCAGGATGGATGGGAAAACAATTCTGACATAGTCAGAATAATCAGCCATTCTGTGGTCAAAACAGCATTAAATGGGACTCGAGAAGCATGGCTCCAGTCCTGGATGTGAGGCGAAGAAAGGGGAAATGGTGGAAATCATCCAACTACTTCTCCTTGACACATGGGCTACTGGTTTTGCTGCACTGCCTTATTTCATCACCTCACTCTCCCGTACAAAATGTAACCCACCCTGTTTTAAAAGGAAGGGAACTGAGACTCTACAAGTGAACCCTTCCCCAGGCAACAGACACGATAAGCAGATGAGAGGAGGTTTTAGAGGAAAACCAGAGGGATTCTGAATGACAAGCCTCCCCATCCTCCCAGCTCACATCCTCACGAGCTATGCAGGTGACTCAGCTATTCCACCTGCCTGCACTGCCGCGTTTATATGCAGGATCTAACAATCTGTTTACATCTCTGATTTCCAGACATCCATGCATATGGTCATGCCTGTGTGGGAAGCGGAACGGTGCACGTCTTGTGCAGAGCTTGGATATTGAGGTACATTAGTGGAGCTGTGCTACCGAGGCTTTCACTGTCTCTGTCCCCGTTCGGACCCTGGAACATTGCCAGGGATCAAATCTTCGCAGAGAACAGTTTGAAAAGCACCATGCCTAGCAGACTATAATATTAAGAGTGTGTTTGTGTGCGTGTGTGCAGGCATGTATGCATGTGTGTGTGAGCATGTATTGTGCAGATAAATGACTGCAAATGCTACTTTTATTCTAGTGATCCCCCTACAAGACTTATTTGTCACAGTTCTGTAGTGTAGTGAACTGTTCAAAAAAAAATTCTTCAGCACTTGGTCTATATGACAGCCTCCCTTCACTTGGTATGGGAGCTGCTTCTCTTTACAAGACTCTAAAGATGATGATGCAAACCCATTTCCCTGAGTTTTTATCCTGGCCTGAATCTAAAAGACTGTGAGATGTAAGGAATTATATTTCTTCTCTAGACTTGCTTCCCCATTTGTCAAATGAGAACAATCCTCGAGTCTTCATTCAGCTTTGACATTGTGTGATGCTACTTCTATGTACAACTTCAAATAAAAAAAATTAGATATTCTTATATTTGCACAGTGTTGGCATCCTATGGGCTGATAGTCACCTGCCATGGATGAAATTGCTTTTTAATAACTGCTTATTTGGTGCTGGTTTAAAAATTTTAAGTTTCCCTTCAAGGCAGACATGCATTTCTGTATATAGCCATTTAATTATGGTTTGGTGGAAAGCTTAAATATAATTTTCCATCCTTATTTAGTTGGTCTGGGTGTGATACCATTAAGAAGAGCTATGCTTGGGAATTTTGTCTGGTTAAACAATGTCTAGCAGGACTTGAAAAGGGAAGAGCAAAAAAGACAGAAACACCACTCCACAGCAGACAGGCATGGGTGTGGGCTCAGGAGAGAAGCTGAAGGTCTCTCTTGCCTCAGATACTCTTTTTCCCCTCACAATTCATCTCCAAATTTTAAGATAGTTCTTAAACATGAGTGAGTTTTGCATAAAAATCCCTTTTCAAGGATATCAAACACACAAAGGGTAAAACATTCTTATTTGGGCTAGCAGACACTAGCCAGAGTGAAGAAACTAAAGAAAGACTTAGCGTGGGGTCATTATATACGTTTTACAAATAGTCCAGTATAATAGATCCCAAGGTGAGATGGCACTGTGAGCGGGAGGACGCCTTGAATAAAATAGTAGCAATTCTAAAATCAAAATGGCAGTCTTAGCTCTCCTGGGCAAGCAAGGAGAGAGAGGCATCTGTTTCTGCATCACATCCTCAGTGAGCATTGTAGGAGGAGCTGTGTGAAACAATCCAAGAGTAATTTCAAATTATCTACTGTAATCAAATTTAGAACCAATCTAAATATCTAAAATTAGGAGATTCATCTGACTGGTTTATCAAGTCATTCACAAACTATGAATTCATTTAAAATTAAAATAGCAAAGAATATAAAAAAGTGCTGAAAATATTTCTATTGCCAATTTATGGGTAGAAACAGACTGGAATGCATGCTTTACTATCTCAAATATGCAAAATGTGTTTATATGTGGACCAGGATTTGTAAGATATATCAGAAAACAAAACACCATTTTTATTTAAAAAAAAATGGCTCCATGGATTATACTTTGGAGGACAAGAGTTAATATTGATACTATAGTGTGTCCACTTGAGAGTAAAAATAAAACTACCCAAGTAACTTTATGGCACCTCTTTTGGATGTGACAGTCATCAAGGACAGAAGGTTCTTCTTAAGGTTGCTGCTGAATCCAGTCCCACAATACTACAGCCTGAGGCCTGGCCTTTTGTGCATATAAACTCTATAAAGATTATATATCCTTTCAGAAATTCTGGATATTCCACAGCTCTAATTCTTGCTCTAGGGGAATAGTTTAAAGTAGCTCTTTCTCTGGTTTCATAAATTTTCATTTTCAAACTTTTGCCCTCAGTCTCTTTCTAATGAACTTTCTCGTTGAGAAAAAAAAAAAAAAGGTGGGAAGAAATCCTTCCTAAAGTTCCAATCTGTAGAAGTACCTATGGGTATGATTTCCTCATGTGAGTATGTCAAATTTAATTAGATTGTGCTTTCAGTTACTTAATGATTCAGCCAGGCTTACAAGACCAAGATCATAACCTCCCTAGCAGGCTGCAGAGGTAGTTATTGTAAGGGACAACTCTTCGTGGTACCTAGTCATAATTATGTTACACCATGTCTAGAAAATAATAAAAATAGTAATGCTCATTTAATTAGACCCTTCACCTAAGGATCCACACGCATTTTACAAAGGTTCCTCACTCAATCATTTGCATAACAATCTGAGAAACAGGGAAGCAATATGAAAAGTCATACTTCTGAGGACATCTTTCCTTTCCAAGGGGGCATAGAACAGCCCTCAGTTCCTTGTCTCATAACAACTTTTCAGCTCATTTGCAGAGTCCAGTGGAGTTTATTAGGGGAATCCAAGGTTAGGTAACACAATTGAGAATTCCATCAAAAAAAAAAGGGATAAACCGATAAAGAGACATATTTTTAAGTGTGTGAAAGTGTTCTTTTTCTGGAAGTTTCTATAGTTTCTGGGAACCACAGTCTTATGTATTCCATTCACTTTCAAGGTTACTTTTGATTGGTTTGAGGTCTCTCATGTCTACAAACATAAAACCAAGGAAGAAATAAGTAAAAAAAAAAATGAGACCAGAGAAAAGTGGTTCTTAACCTTTGATAAACCAAAAGATACAATGGAACAGGCACTCTTGCATGGGTGTGTAGAGCCATAATCCTCACAGGCCTTGCAGTGATACTTTCAAAGCCATGTTACAATAGCATCTCCAGCTTTATGACTGTGTGATGAGTGCCTGTTGTATGTGCATGCGTGAGTGTGTATGTGTGTGTGTGTGTATGTGTGTGTGTGTGTGTGTGTGTATGTGTGTGCATAGATGCAGGTTTTCTTGCCCGTGGTAAGTAGAGACTTTAGACTGTGGGATGTCTTTCTCCATTGACCTTCACTTTATCTTCTGAGACAGGTTTCTCATACTGAAACTGGATTTTACGAATTCAGTCAGCCAATGAGTTCCTGGGATCCATCTGCCTTTTTCTCTCAGTGCGGAGATTACAGGTAGGGGCAACAATACCTCGGTTTTTATGTTGGTGCTGTTGATCAAAACTCAGGTTCTCATGCTTCAACAGCAAGCACATTACCCACTAAGCCTTTCCTTCCCATAATTATTTTATTTAGCATTGCATACTTCAGACTTTTATCTTGCCTATAACAAATGTTTATCATTAATACATATTTATTAATTTGAACAAATGCTACTTAAATTGAGTAGTCAGAACCAACATTTCTTTTCTTTTCTTTTTTTATTACTTTAAAACAATTCCCACACCCTCCCCTCCTCCCACTTGCTCCCTACACCCTCCCACCCCTCCCCTTTCCAATCCAAAGAGATTTCAAGACACCCTGCCTTGTGGCAAGTCCAAGGCCCTTCCTACTACATCTAGGTTGAGCAAGATATACATCCAAAGAGAATAGGATCTCAAAAAGCCAGTACATGCAGTAGAGACAAATCCCAGTGCCACTGTTAGGCTCCTCAGTCTGCCCCAACTGTCAACCACATTCAGAGGGACTAGTTTGATCCCATGCACAGAAAATATATTCAACAAAAATTATAGAATAAAACTTTCCCAACCTAAAGAAGGATATCCCTGTGAAGGTACAATTTAAAAAGGTCCCTCACTATATAATAATCAAAGCAAAACATACAGAATAAAGGAAGAATATTAAGAGCTGCAAAGGAAAAAGGCCTAGTAATATATAACGACAGACCTATCAGAATTACACCAGACAGCCGGGCCGTGGTGGCACACGCCTTTAATCCCAGCACTCGGGAGGCAGAGGCAGGCGGATCTCTGTGAGTTCGAGACCAGCCTGGTCTACAAGAGCTAGTTCCAGGACAGGCTCCAAAACCACAGAGAAACCCTGTCTCGAAAAACCAAAAAAAAAAAAAAAAAAAAAGAATTACACCAGACTTCTCAAGAGAAACCATGAAAACAAGAAGATCCTGACAGATACATTGCAGATACTAGCAGACCATGAATACAAGCCCAGACTACTATACCCAGCAAAACTTTCAATCACCATTGATGGAGAAAACAAGATATTCCGTGACAAAAACAGATTTAATTAATACCTAGCCACAAATCCAGCCCTACAGAAAGTACTAGAAGTAAAACACCAACCCAAAGAAGCTCAGGCAACAAATAACGTCCAACCAGCAAACCCCATAGAAGGGAAACATGCAAATAGTACCACCAAAAAATAACAGGAATTAATAATCACTGGTCATTAATATCGCTTAATATCAATGTACTCAATTTACCTATAAAAAGACACAGGCTAAGAGAATGGATTTGAAAGCAAGATCCATCCTTCTGTTTTATATGAGAAACACACCTCAACCTCAAAGACAGACATTACCTCAGAATAAAGGGTTGGGAAAAGATTTTCTAATCAAAGGGACTAAGAAACAAGTGGGTATAACTATGCTATTATCTAATAAAATAGACTTCAAACTAAAATCAATCAGAAGAAATGAAGAACACTTTATACTCATCACAGAAAAATCCATCAAGATAAAATGTCGCCAGTTAATCTCAACACTCGGGAGGCAAAAGCAGGCAGATCTCTGTGAGTTTGAGACCAGCCTGGTTTACAATAGTTAGTTCCAGTACAGGTTCCAAAACCCTGTCTCAAACAACCAAAAAAAGTAATGTCTCAATCCTGAACATCTATGACCCAAATACAAGAACATTACTAAAGGTTAAATCACACATCAAACCCCACACACTAATTGTAGGAGACTTCAACACTCCACTCACCAATGGACAGGTCAACAGAGAAATAAGAGAAATAACAGATGTCATGACTCAAACATACGTAGCAGAATTCTATAGAACATTTCACACAAACACAAAATAAAATACCTACTTATCAGCATATCATGGAATCTTCTCTAAAATCGGAAAAATACTTGGTAACAAAACAAACCTCAACAGATATAAAAAATTGAAATAACCTCCAATATCTTATAAGATTACTATGGTTTAAAGTTAGAATTCACTGATAACACTAATTGCAGAAAACCTACAAACCCATGAAAATTGATTAGTGCTCAATTGAATTTCTTCTGGGTCAAGAAAGAAATAAAGAAATAAATTAAAGACTTCCTAGAATTCAATGAAGATGAAGGAACAATGTTCCTAAACTTCTGGTACACTATGAAAGCAGTGCTAAGAAGAAAGTGTACAGCACTAAATGCCTACATAAAGAATGTGGAGAAATCTCACATTAGGGACATAACAGCACACTTGAAAGCTCTAGAACAAAAAGAAGCAGACTCACCCAGGGGGAGTAGAAGACAGGAAATAATCAAAGTGAGGGCTGAAATCGACAAAATAAAAACAAAGAAAACAATACAAAGAATCAATGAAACAAAGAGCTGGTGCTTTGAGAAAATCAACAAGATAGATAAACCCTTATCCAAACTAATCAAAAGGTAGAGAGAGAATATCCAAATTAACAAAACCAGAAAGGACATAAAAACAGACAAGGAAGAAATCCAGAAAATCATTAGGTCATACTACAAAAACCTGTACTCCACAAAACTGGAAAATATAAAAGAAATGGATAATTTTCGTGATAGGTACCACATACCAAAATTAAATCAAGACCAGGTGAGCAATTTAAATAGATTTAGAACCTGCAAGGAAATAAAAGCAGTCATCAAATGTAGTAATAAGGGCAGTGGGGCTGCGTCCCCAGCACCCCGGCTGCCTGGCTAGCTTATGCCCGAAATAACAACACACAAACTGTATTCATTTAATCACTGCTTGGCCCATTTCTATCTAGCCTCTTCTAGGCTAATTCTCACATATTAATTTAGCCCATTTCTAATCATCTGTGTAGCGCCCCTAGGTGCGCTTACCGGGAAGATTCTAGCCTATGTCCATCCTGGGTCGGAGCTTCATCGCGTGCGTCTGCCTGGGAGCTGGGAGCATGGCATCTCTCTGAGGCGTCTGCTTCCGAGAGGAGAGCTGTGGAGTCTGAGCTCACTTCCTCTTCCTCCCAGCATTCTGTTCTGTTTACTCCTCCCACCTATCTTCTAACCAATGAGGGCCAAGCAGTTTCTTTTTATTTAACCAATGGCCTTCCTCCATCAATCAAAAAGCCTTCCAACCTCGCTCCCCCCGCCCCAAAAAAAGTGCCCAGGACCAAATGGTTTCAGTGTAGAGTCTACCGGAATTTCAAAGAAGAGCTAATTTCCATCTCCTAAATTGCTCCACATAATAGAAACAGAATTAACATTGCCAAACTCTTTTTATGATGCTACAGTTACCATGTTTCCGAAATCACACAAATTCTCAACCAAGAAAAAGAATTAGAGACCAATCTTCCTAATGAATATTGATGCAAAAATAATCAATAAAATTCTGGCAAACCAAAGCCAGGGATACATCTAAAAAAATCATCCACCATGATCAAATTGGCTTCATCCCAGTGGTGCAGGGATGGTTCAACATTTAAAAATCTATCAACGTAATTCACCATATAAATAAACTGAAGGGCTAGGTGGTGGTGGCCCATGCCTTTAATCCCAGCACTCAGGAGGCAGAGGCAGGTGGATTTCTGTGAGTTCAAGGCCAACCTGGTCTACAAGAGCTAGTCCCAGGACAGATTCAAAAGCTACAGAGAAACCCTGTCTCAAAAAGCAAAACAAAAGCTAAAAAAGATAAAATAAATAAATAAATAAACAAACTGAAGGATAAAAACATATGATCATATCATTAGATGCTAAAAAAGCATTCAACAAAATCCAATACCCCTTCATGATAAAAGTCATGGAGAGATCAGGGATATCAGAAACATATCTAAATATCATAAAGGCAATATATCAACTGACAACCAATATCAAATTAAATGGAGAGAAACTCAAAACACTATTCCACTAAAATCAGTAACAAGATAAGGCTGTCCACTCTTTCTATATCTATTCATCAAGTTCTTGAAACCAGCAAGAGGAATAAGACAACAAAAGGAGATAAAGAAGATACAAATTAGAAAGGAAGAAGTCAGTTTGGTTATTTGCAGATGACATGATAGTATACATAAATGACCCCCAAAACTCTACCAGGGAACTCCTACACCTGATAAATACCTTCAGTAAATGTGGCAGGAACAAGATCATCTAAAAAAATCAGTAGCCCTTCTATATACAAATGACAAAGAAGCTGAGAAAAAAATCAGAGAAACATTACCCTTCATAATAGCCACAAATAACATAAAATATCTTGGAATGATGCTAATCAAAGAAGTGAAAGACCTGTTCAACAAGACTATAAGTCTTTGAAGAAAAAAATAAAGAATATACCAGAAAATGGAAAGATCTCCCATGCTCTTTGATAGGTAGGGTCAGCATAATAAAAATGCCAATCCTATCAAAAGCAATCTATAGGTTCAACGCAATCTCCATCAAAATCCCAACATAATTCTTCACAGACCTTGAAAGCACAGCAATCAACATCATATGGAAAAACAGAAAAGCATGGATAGCCAAAACAATCCTGGAAGTTCCAGAGGGATCATCATCCCTAACATCAAACTATATTATAATGTTACAGTAATGAAAACAGTTTGATATTGGCATAAGAACTGCCAGGTTGACCAATGGAATCACATTGAAGACCCAGATATTAATTATAAATTAATTAATATTAATCTGCTCGCCTATGAACACCTGATTTTTGACAAAGAAACCAAAATTATACAATGGAAAAAAGAAAGCATCTTTCACAAATGTTGCTGGCACAAATGGATATCAACATATAGAAGAATGCAAATAGATCCATATCTATCCCCATGCAAAAACTCAAGTTCAAATACATTAAAAACCTCAATATAAATCTGACCACACTGAACACCAACAAAAGCTTGTGCTGGAAAGGATGAAGAGTAAGAGGAACACTGTGTCATTACTGACAGGAATGCAAACTTGTAAACCACTCTGGAAATCAGTATGGTAGTTTCTCAGAAAATTGGGAATCAACCAGCAATACCACTCTTGGGCATATACCCAAAGGATGTTCAATCATACTACAAGAACATTTGTACAATTACGTTCATAGCATCATTATTTGTAAGAGCTAGAACATGGAAACAACCTAGATACCCCTCTACTGATGAATGGATTAAGAAAACGTGTTACATTTACACAATGGTGTACTACTACTCAGCGGTAAAAAGACAATGACATCTTGAAACTTGCTGCAAATGGATGGAACTAGAAAAAAAATCCTGCATAAATTAACCCAGACACAGGAAGATGAATATTGTATATACTCACTCATATGTGGATACTATTTATAAAGAAAAGGATAATGAGCCTATAGTTCATGACCCCATCGAAGCTTAGTAACAAGGAGAACCTTAAGATTAAGATATATAGATCCTTTTTGGAAGGGGAAATAGACAAGATTTCCTGAGAAAATTGGGAGCATGGGGGTGGGAGGAGAAAGGAGAGTGGAAGGGGAGAAGGAGGAGAACTTGAGGGAATGGGATAACCAAGATGGAGAGCAAGAAATGAGATACTTTGATTGAGGAAACCATTGGGCTAGCAAGAAACCTGGCACTAGAAATCCACAAGGATAAGTCCAGCTAAGTAATAGTGGAAAAAGTACCTGAACTGGCCTTGCCCTGTAGTTGATGACTATCTTAAATGTCACCATAGAACCTTCACCCAGCAACTGATGGAAGCAGAGACAGAGAGCACAGTGGACATTAGGCTGATTTCCCAAAATCCAGTCAAAGAGTGGATGGAGTGAGAATATGAGTAAAGAGGTAAAGACCATGATGGGGGATACCCACTGAAACAGCTTACATGGGTTAATGGGAGCTCATGAACTCTGGCCAGAAAGAGAAGGAACCAGCATAGGAATAGGCACTCAGAATGTTGGCAACAGTTGTATGCCTGGGGCAGACTGTGGGGACCAGGATTTATCTTTACTGCTTGTGGAGGCTTTTTGGAACCCATTCTCTTTGGAGGGATACCTTGCTCAGCCTAGATATAGTAGGAAGGGCCTTGGTCCTTTCTTATAGCAATGTGTCTTACCCTCTCTGAGGAGTGGATGGGGGGTGGAGGAGTAAGGTGGAGGGAACGGGAGGAGAGGAGGGAGTGGAAACTGGAATTGATATGTAAAATGAAAAAAGATAGTATTTTTAATAAAATAAAAAGTAGAAAAAATAAAACAGTGCACAAACCTGTGTGAATAAAGCTCTTTCTAGCAATTTATAACCAGTAAAATAAACAGACCCAGATGCTCCAAGGCTTAAGACTTGGGGCTGGAGGGGGGACTCAAAGCGCTGACTGGTCTCTAGAATCTTGAGTTTAATTTTCAGCAGCCATAGGGTGACTCACAACCATCTACAATAAGATTCTGTGGCCTCTTTTGACAACTAGGTAGAATATTGTAATTATAATAAATAAATCAAGTTTTTAAGAAGTGAAAAAAAGAAAAATTAAATTCTAGAAATAAATGTTGCTCTAAACTAACTTATATTACAGTGTTTGATCCTTTCACTAAAATAACAGTTCTCTAAGTGGACCCTTCATTGCACAGCCATTCTCGAGTGTTAATAAATTCTGTGAGCTTAATAACTCACCCTCATATGACTGGGGCTGTTTAATGTGATCTTGTCACAAGAATGTTCCATGGGCTCTCTCTGTCGGGCTTTCAAAATCCATTTGAAAGCTCTTCACAGTACCTCCTCAAGTTTCTCTTCATCTCAGATAAAATCATTGATTTAAACTGTGACTAATCAATAGGTTTCTCAGTAATATGGGCTCTAATTCTCACCAAACTGGACAATATGCTGCACAGAGCAGCAGCTACGCCGTCCCTACTTCAAACTGAGTCTGCTTTTATGGTCCTGGAGTTAGGTGTAAGGCTGTTTCTTTCTTGTGCTTCCTGCTCAGTTCCTCAGGTGACAGCTTGTTTCCCCAGCTCCAAAAATAGCAGATTGTCTATCTAGGGGAGTTGAGATCAATGTCTGGTAAGTTAACATTTATTCCTTTTTTAATTGAAAGCTGAATGAAGTTTTGTTGTGTTACTTCTTGTTTCCCTTCATTCCACTGAAGAAACAGACCTACTGATTTGTTCTATCTCAGTAACAGAACATCTTCTCACAATGTGGCTCTCTAACTCCATCTCTTCATCGCTACCAAATCACTGTAGCCAACAGGAACATGGAAACTTGTATGTCCAAAGTCAATGGCAGCTGCTATTAGTTTGTCATTATCTTTATATGGCCCCCATATTTTCAGAGTTAAGCACTAGTTTAATCTCTCCAAGACTCACTGCTTTGTCTTTCAGTGTACAAAGACATGTGACAGGGGCACATGTTCAATAGGGGCATGGACAGCACTGTTATTTGGGGAGGACTTCTGCAGTGGATGCTGTAGAACCAGGTCCCCCAGACTCATCTTGTCAACACCCAAAACCACGTACTGCACTTTTCAGTCCTTCCTTTTTCCTCTACTGTGTAGCACACTGAAAGTCGGAGATTTTGTTTATGAGGAAATATGCAGCCAGTGATTTTTTTATTTCTATAATAATATATTATAAATATTTTCAAGTATAGCCTAGATATGTACTTAAAAAATTTCCTTACTGGCTTTCTTTATACTGCTGTCTAGGGAGTGTCTCATCTTTCTCAACATATCCTAGACATATTTTATTCAGCCTCCCAAGCTCAGAAATATCTTCCAATTACATTTTTATCCTAGCACAAACTAGAATATGAAAATATATATATATATATATTCATAATCTCTGTGAACCTAAACTTACTATCCATTATTTTCATTGTTATTTACCCAAAAGAGTGCCAGATCATTTCAGCTGATTAAGAAATATTCAACAAATTAGTAATTATAGGATATATTTAATGTCTAGATATACTTTGTCCAACAGACTTCTCATATTTTCCAGCCCAGCCTGTTTTTCCTCTTCCCCTTCCCTTTCTTTATAGACTCATATTTCACATTACACCTACTAAGCCATCTTCCGCATTATTCTGTCCTCTGCTACTGTATTGATTAGCTTTGGGGATGACAGCTAACATATAGAAGAGATCTCTCTATTTGCTGTCAATAAAAATTATACATTTGAGTAATGCATATCACTCATACATGGGGTTGTACCCACTTCAAAATATTATTTAAATCTGTTTGTGCATAGTACTATCTTGTTTTTTATTTTATTTTATCCTAATTTTGCCTCTTGAAAAGATGATATAAGCTAAGTCAGAGAGAAGAGATTTGAAAAACTATGTTACTTGAAAGGGGAAGAATAGAGAAAAAAATTGTTTGGTTTCTATAATCTAATGAAAACAAAACTCCTGATCATTGTATATCTTTGATTGTGTTTCTGAAACCCAACAAAACCTTTCTTGAAGAGGCTGTATAAAAGATGTGCTTCTCGAGAGTTTTCTGAAATGTTGCTTATTGGTAAGTCATTAATTTCAAAGCTACACAACTCATTGATTATTTTTCAAGGGTGTGTCAATGCTGGCAAGAACTGAAAATGTGCAATGTCATCACCAGTATTATTAAAACTAATACATTCCCAGCTCTGGAATCTGAGAGACGAGGATTATGTCAAGTTTTCATCACTATTAGCCGTGCTTCTTAGACAAGCATTCCATTATTTGTGCCTGTTCCCTTATATGCAAAATGATAGCTATGAGTCTAATAAGAAAGCTAAATGGACTTGAACATTGATCATCCTAATCAAGTAAGTATATATTTCTACAATCTCAGCCAACATTGCTATGCTGTAGACTTGATGCTAGCAATGGTGATGCTGTTCTTATTAAATGTAAAAATGGTTTAGCTAAAGAAGTAGGTCAATTCTAAATATTATTATGTGAAAAACATATCAAATAAATCAAATGTAAGTAACTTCAAAAACTTGTTTGAACTTTTAAAGACAGATCAACATTAATCCCCTATTGACCTATGAAGGAAGCTGGGGGCCCTAGAGAAAGTAGAGAGAGTAGATTCAATTTTTCATCTGACATTTCCCCCAGGCTCTTGCAAATGATAACTTGAGGAAGCGTCTGGGAAACAACCTCTCTCCCACTTTCCCCTTGGAAATCTGAGTTACACGGATTTTGGGGAAAAATTAGTGTAATAGCATTAGACAAATTCCAATCTAAATAATTATCATATTTAATAAAAATTTAAATAAATTCAGCAATTAATTTTCTCTGGTTGTTTTTCATTACAATTTGTGAGCTTTTATGCATGAGAATTTTGAAAACAAAAGACACCAGGACTTCTCTTGCAAGTGTTGCTTTGGGGAGAATTGTACTCTCATTCTACCAAATTAAGATATTCAAGAAACAATGAACAGAAACACTTGCCTTTCTCTCAAATCCCTAAAACAGGATTGTAAGATAAATTTACTTGTTTAGAGAAAACAGAGGAAATGTAGAAGTTATAATGAACTTTGAAAAAAAAAATCAGATTCAGATTATTGTAAGAACCATGCAGCTAACAGCTAGAAATTCCTGCCGAGTTTTGTATCTTTAAGGCCACAGGTATTTTTGACTAGAGAATATCGAGAAACAGTTACCAGTTATAAAAGACACATTCCCAAACTTTATGTATAATCAGACACTTGGAATTGATAACGTAGTCTTCCTAAGAACATCTTTATAATTTGAGGTTAAGCTCACATATCAGAACACAAGCATTTCTATAATATAAAATCTCTTTGACATATTTTATATCTACAGGAGTACTTTTTTTTTTGATAGAAAGTCTCCTTTAAAAGATATTCATCTGTGGAAGACTTGACTGCCAAAGGATTTAGAAGTTAATTTTGGGTAAATTGGTGAGTTGTCTAAGTTCATCAGTAGTTTTTTTTTTTTTTTTTAATCCATTGACAGAATCACAAATGTGTTGGAATTCACAAATTGTTGGAATAGCGGACATTTTTGGACATAAAACATAGTTGGAAGAAGTAGATAAATAGGAACATGTTCTTAAAGACTATATCTTACTCTTACACTCTTATTCTGTCCTCTCTGACTTCTTTAACAAGAATTAAACAATTTTTGCTTCCCACATGTTTCTCGTTAGAATCTATGGGTTGATAAGACCTTGTGAATGTGTGGTGAAGAGCTTGGATACTGTTTGTATATACCCTAAGACTTTGTGAAATTGAATTTAAAAGTGACAGAGAAATTAATCTGGTGGGGGAAATTCAATGCAGTATAACATTCATGTATGACATATCTGTTAGTAACTGCTTTTAATTAGATTTCCTAAGAGAATCAGTAACAAAACCCATAATAAACATTCAGTTTTTCTAGAAAAAGTGTTGGGACACATAATAGTGTGTTTCCATATGAGATCAATGTGAGGAGCAGAAGGAGGGAGAACATGAGCAAAGAAGTCGGGACCACGAGGGGTGCACCCACCCACTGAGACAGTGGAGCTGATCTATTGGGAGCTCACCAAGGCCAGCTGGACTGTGACTGAAAAAGCATGGGATAAAACTGGACTCTCTGAACATGGCGAACAATGAGGGCTGATGAGAAGCCAAGGACAATGGCACGAGGAGTGGGGGGAGGGGGAGAAGGGTGGGAGGAGGGGGAGGGAAATGGGAGGCTGGGAGGAGGTGGAAACTTGTTTTTTTTTTTTTTTTTTTTTACTCCTTTTCTCAATAAAAAAAAGGAAAAAGAAAAAGAAAAAAATAAAAAGAAGCCAATTACATGGCTGACATAGTAGGAAGCATCATGCAGGGCACCTTGGCAATTGCCTTCCGTTTCACTCATCTAATGTTCAAGGTTGTAAAGAAGTAAACTTATTTCAATGACTGGCTTTTTGTTGAGAGCTTCAGGGTAGCCCTCTTACCTATAGGTACAAAGGAAACAACATCATACCATGCTTAGATGCCCAGGCATTCAAAGACTGCCTCATCCACGGTACTTGGGGTTATACATACTTCTTGAATTGTTGCCTAACTTTATTGTCCTGCTCCTGATACAGTTTGGGGCAGTAGTACAAAATGTCAGGATGAGAACATGCAAGCTTCCTCCCACTTAAAAGGAAGTATTAGGGTCAGGATCCCTGCAATGATGTCCTGAGTCAGTGATATGTGAAGCTGTTAAAGCGAACTCAGTGGCACTGGAGATGCCAGGAAGACAGAGCCAATGGACAGACAGAAGTCAACTGTGGGCATGAACGAAGCAAACTCAAGAGAGAGTCTATGTGAGCTACAAGGGATAAAGGTAAACTCGTAGGTCCTTGTAAATCCTTCCGGCGGTCATATCATCCCACCATGAGCCCTGGAGATATTGCATGGAAATATCGCATTTGATGTTTGCCCTCCTGGGGTTTAGTCTTGTTTGATTCAACCCTGCCTTGTTATTCTTTCATTCCTTCCTTTTGGAAATGGAATGTTTGCTCTAAACCATCATCTCTTGGTGGGTTTGGACTTTTAAGAAATGTTGGTGCTGTTGAGATGACAGTGAGTGTTACAGTTTAAATTTGAAAGGTCTCACCAAAGTCTGTAGCGTTAACACTCCGTCCTCAGTGAGGTGGTGTTTTTAGATGTTATGGGATATATCTATTAGAGCCCTGTCACCAAAGATAGTCTTCTGAGATTTATAGTGCAGCCCTAGTTCAGGTTCCATCTTATGTTCCTGGTCCTTGATCATAATTGAACAAGCCATTGTCAGTATTCTTACCAATTCAGAGCCACGTCACTATGACCTTTCATATCCTCTGATAACATGTAATCAGTTGAGTATTTCCTTCCTTAAGACAGCCTGTTGGGTATACTGTCATATCAATGAGAGAAGTAGCCAACACAAGAGATTTTGAAAAATCAACATATACTCAATAATAAAACTGTGTAGTGTATGAAAGAGCTTTTTTTTTTAAAAAAGAAATTCTGTTTTGCATATTTGGGAGTCATGCGGAAAACCTGAAAAAAAAAAAAACAGTGGTGTATGACTGTGGTGGAGATTTTGAAGAAGGCAATGCACATTAAAAACTAGAAATTATTAGAACAATTTCCCTAAATAGCTTCAGATTTATATGAGGTAAAGTTATATTTTAAAAGTGTATTAAAAGACCACAATGAAAGAGCACTTATTGACTCAAAAGTGCGACTGATAGGGCAACTATACTGTAGAGAGTAAGGTGAGCATTGAAGGAAGAGTATAAATAGTATATAAAAATGTTAGACACACCAGAGGGTCATAGAGAAGTGACTGAAAGACAAGGGTATGGAATTGTTTAAGGTCATGTGGCAGAGGAATAAAAATATGTTGGGACAGAAATGGAGGTCAGCTTGTTCTGAACTCTCTAGTATGGTGTGGCAGGGATATTTGTTCATTGCGCTTTAGCGGTCATGCCTAAACTATGGTAGCACAGTCATGGGGTTGGGCTATAGAGCCTGTGCTGGAATGCCTCAAGTTCTGTGTGAAGTAGCTACAGCTATGCCTGAATAATTGGCATACTTTCTGATTTTGAAGACACTCAGTGCTGGCCAATAATAGACCAAGTGTTTGTTTTTAGCTTTGTGTCCTGAGACTGTTTTTTAATTACCATGGTGAAAACTTCATGGATAGTAAAAAGAAGGACATTGACACCTTGGATATAAGGTAGTGGTAAGCCATTGCAACTGTTTTCATGTATTTCAAAACTTGTTAGATTTCTTGGTTCTCGTTTTTTAGTGACTTGAACAGGAAGTTTGAGAGACTCTCTACGAATAGCCTTTCTCCTGTAATGCAGTAGTCCCGTCTCTCATTCATCGGCTGTCACCTTCAATTAAACAATGTCTTGATCAGTGTGGAGACAGCCTTCATACTGTTACTCCAGAAAGCTTTCTCCTTGGTGACGAAGTCTTTTCCAGCTGTTGAAATGTTCGCCAATTGCTGTTTCAGCTCCTTGGACAGTGTACTGCTTTTGTGCGCCAATGCATTTACTGTACTAGTAATTAATGCCGTTAGCTTTGTAATTAAAAAAAAGTTTTTTTTCTTTATACTCAGGGTGATAATGCTGCAAGTAAAAATTAATTAAAATGAGATGAATTGCCTTCAGTTAAAGGAAACGGAGAGTGAACGGGAGGGGGGAGGGGGGAGGGTTCTGATGAGTCTGTGGCCTTATTAACAAAGTAAACTGAGGGGGTTGGGCTCCAGTTTCTTCTCACTTTCTCTGTCTTGTGTTATTGAGCCTGGGTTAATGTAGACACAAATGAGCAGTTGGTGAAGACATACAGCAAAGGGACACTTCTCAATGGCTATGGGTCACCATGAAGATCAAAAACAGCACTGCCCATGTTTGTAGAAACCTCCCTTCCAATTTTCATGTACTGGTCTGCTTGAGGTAATGAGCTGTGAAATTGGTTCTTATATTATTATTAATTAAAATCACTAAAATTTTTTGATAGTCTGATTCTCTACAAGGTCCTGAAATATTCAGTCACTGATCCTGACAGAGCTGGAGCGAGACATTTGGACCCTTTGCTTCTTCCAGTCTAAAGTGGGGGCTACAAGATATATAAGTATATTCTGCTATATACTGACCTTTCTAAAGTTAGACTCCAGTATGTACCTGAAGGCCACTGCTTCTTTAAATAAGTGCACTATATAATATCTAACATTTCACTAGTCAACTAACACATGGATCATAGTTCTTAGTATGCAGCTAAGAAATTTTATGATTTTAAAGGCCACAAAAAATAGCTAAAAGTTGGTTGTCTTCAGATAGCTCATATATGCATTAGAAAATCAAATGCTACATCACATAAAAACACTTAAAAGTGAGCCGTTAGAGACTAACAGGCTTGGTGCTCTGAGAGAAAGGAGGGGAAAACTGTAGAATGGAGAAGTTAGAAATGACGTTATGGGAAGAATAAACAAACGGCAGTGGGGAGAGAAAAAGACACAGCTAAATACAAAAGAATTTTCCTTACTTTTTAGGACATATATGATCTTTATATAACTTGGTTAGGTCATGGAGTTGGAAACTACTATAAGCAGGTAGGTAATTATATCCTTTCTCCAGCACTCTTGAAACTGAACAGTATCTATAAAACTCCCTATTTGGTGTTCTATGGATTTCATGTCATAGAAGGCCTGCTTTGTTAAGCCACAAGGCTCAGGTATTCCTCCATTACATTTTCAACCATTAAAATATTGCAACAGCTGATGGGATTGGGAACCATTATATATTTCATAGTTCAAAACTAGGATCTAGTCTTGGTGCTTGAACTGAGCAAATCTGGGAAAACACACACCAAAGTAACAATTTTCTGTCTGGATTTTGTTTGTAGTAGAAGAAAAGAGGCAGGGGAGCATCAAACAAACTCTACAAAGCTAAAATTAGGCTTCCAAATTCCACAGCTCTTCCATATTTGGGGGGCCATTTCACTAGCATCACCAGGTATCTCTTTTCCAAGCAGTCAGTAGTGAGTGTGACCATATGACGCTTTCTTCCCCTTCTGTTCTAAATCCCACAGATTGTAAAATTAGATTGCCTAGATTTAACGACGAAGTTGGCATTTTTTTAGTAGAACCATCTGTACCACAGTCCCCTCTCATCTATGGTTTTACTTCCTGTGGTTTCAGTTACAAATGGTCAACTGTAGTACATTAGGGTAACCTACACCCAGGAGTCCCCACTTACCAGACCGACTATTGCAGGTTCCTCTTCAAGTAACCCTCATGTAGTCATCTAACGCTACATCACAGTGCCCACACTCTAAACGGCATCTAGTCTCAGGCAGTTTCACATCATCACAGTTCAAGACATTTTGAGATAGTAACATTTTATTATCTTTTATTACACTCCATTCATAAAATTCAAACTTTACTCTCCTATTATCATAGTTATGTATAGGAGACAATGTAGTACAACTAGCATTTGATACACCTGTGGTTTTAAGCATCCACTATCCTCTCTGTGAATACAGAGAGAATGTTGTTCTTATACTAGGGCAATTTAAAAACTCCCTCTCACCTAAGATGTGTAGGTACAAACGATCATGACATTTGGTTCTGCTCTGTCCAACTGTCCAACATGACTTAGAAAGATCTTGGTTTGGCGGTGTGGTGCCTGTTATTTTCCAGCCAGGAAAATCAACCCTAGTTTCTGCTGGCTCAATCCAAGAAGGGGACAGCGTAGGAAACATTTACTTTTCTTTTTCTCTTTTTTAAGCAGCGGGTAGATTTGCTTTCAGAGGCAAGGAAGCCTCATATCAAAGGAAAACAGGAGAAAAGAGTGGAGCAATGGGGCTAAATGAACCTAGCTCATTGATAGATGGTGGATAAGCTTGTGAATGGTTGCTGAACTCAAAACTACAGAGAAGTCTCCCTGCCCCTCCCCCCAAACTGGAGCATTCTTGGCTACTTTACTAAAAAATTAACTACCCCCAAAATGCACACCTGGTTTCCTGCTGTGTTCCCACTGACTGATGTGTATTGTAATGCTGACAAAGCTAAAGTACCACCCAGTCAAGTCTTTCTCCAGTTGCCTATAGTCATACCTCAGAAGCTTATAGCAAGGGAAGCTGCCATTAAAAACATCTAAAAATTTGTAGTGAGACTGTACAGTCTCATTTTAATTAAGAAATGATGACCTAGATTATACTTATCATATAGGTAAGGGCAGTCTTTAAGTAATGAGGCAGTGTAGAGAAAAATGAGCAGGAATCGAAGGATAGTAAATTACCAAGTTCGGGGGACTAGCAGATATCCTATGACCTCTATGAATTCCACATTGCAGAACAATGTGAATGGCCACATAGTTTATGTTCCCCTGCCCTCCTCGCTCCAGAAGGCAGAACACCATGCTCTGTGAACAGCAAAAAAAAAAAAAAAATTCCTCCCACTGACTAGCTCAAAAATTCTCCCTTTAAAGGACTGGGCTCACAATCTGGTTCAGGCAAGGAAGTGCTGACTGGCCTCTGGCACCTGTACAGCTCCTGGCTCACACACTGGGCTTGGCTGTTAGAAACAAACATAGTAACAGACACCTTGGAGGTGCCCCTCTAAGACATGCATCTGTGCAAGCACTCTGCCTGCCATAGTTTGGTTTCTTTCTGTTGTGGGTGTTGAATAGGAGCCTTTTCTGGTGCCTTTATAAATCTGTTCAAAGATTCCAAGGATTGGAGAATACAGACTCATTCATTTTTCATTTTAACTTCTCTTGGGATATGAATGTTAGGAGGAAGAAGAAAGAATGAAAGAACACACAGAGAGAATAATTCATGAAGTGACCAAATGCTACCTATGAGATAAGAAGAAAGAACTTGGCAAAACAGATTTGTGCTGAAGGACATGGGAGGCTTGGAGACTTCATTTATTCATTTGTTTACCTCTTTATTTATTTACTTAAACAAGAAATACTGGTATCACCGTGGGAAAATAATTTATGCTTAAATTCAACCGTAAAACTAGCATCTTGGTTGACTGCATTAGGATTCCTTAGAGAAGTCTAACTAGAGGAGAAAGAAATCTTCATCAGAAAGAGATAACTGAGCATAAAAACAAGGACTCTGCAGGTCACAAATGTAGCATGAGTCTTAATCATGAAAGCCAGAGTCCGATATAGAGGAAAATGATGAAAGATTGGAGAGACAAAGGCACACACCACAGCCAACTTACCTAATAAACTTCCTAGCTGAAAAGAGACTGAGCTCCTCTCTTCTCCTGCCTTCCTCTCTGCCCAGCCATATCACTTCCTCTCTGTCTGTAGGGACCTCCAGACCTCTGTGGTAACTAGTGGCTAGCTCTATCCTCTGATCTTCAGGCAAGCTTTATTTATTCAAATAAGATACCATCACATTTTTTTGTTCAAAAATTAAAAAAGAGTTATAACTAATATAAGAAAAACTATATACAATAACTAAAATAATTATATACTATATATATATATATGTAGTAAATGTATCAACAATGTCTAGTCTATTCACAGTGACAAATTAAGAGAAAATATGAAAATACTCCGTATCTATCCTATCTTGGTAAGTTCAAATGATGGAGGAGGATCATCTGTCTGTGAGTTACTTTCATTGGTTAATAAAGAAACTGCCTTGGTCCTTTGACAGGACAGAAAATTAGGTAGGCAGAGTAAACAAAACTGAATGCTAGGAAGAAGGGAAGTGAGGCAGACACCATAGCTTTCCTCTCCGAGATGAACACAGGTTAAGAATTTTCCTGGTAATCCACCACCTCGTGGTGCTACACACATTAATAGAAATGGGTTAATCAAGATGTGAGAGTTAGCCAATAAGAGGTTGGAACTAATGGGCCAAGCAGTGTTCAAAAGAATACAGTTTCCGTGTAATTATTTTGGGTAAAGCTAGCTGGTGGCTGGGAGCCCCCCTGGGTGGTGGGAAGTGGCCCGCCTCTCCATCTACAGGTATCTTTTCTTCTAGGGTAAATTCTACAATGTATTCTGGCTTGTCAATTGTTAAATTAAAATTTTCACTTAGCTGGCCATATTATTGTGATTTCCTTAGTACAGGTTTCTTTTTATATATCCTACATTGTCTGGAAACAAATGCCCCATCCTGGTCCTTTGGTTCTTAAGACCTTTCTGCCTCTTCTGTAATGTTTCCTTAACCTTATGTATAAGGGTTGCTTTATCGTTATATCAACTGTGGCTGGGCACACACAGTCAGTTGTTCTTCTGCCCTTTGAGCAGTTATGGCTTTCTGTAATAGTCTCTCTCTTCTGCAAAACGAATCTTCTTTGGTGAGGGATGAAAGATAAACGTATCTGAGGACAGAAAGACAAGTAATTGGAATGGAGTGGAGTGTCACTATTAGGCTCGCTTCTATTATCCCTGGCCTCACCAGCCTTGAGTAGTGACTTTGTTTATGGTACCAGAGCGAATTTTCTTCTATTGACACAAACCCCTCTATTGACACACACA
This sequence comes from Microtus oregoni, assembly GCF_018167655.1. NCBI lineage: Eukaryota > Metazoa > Chordata > Mammalia > Rodentia > Cricetidae > Microtus > Microtus oregoni. The sequence continues at coordinate 22,039,706 of NW_024543082.1, forward strand.
AGTTGTTGGTTGGGGAAGTCCAAGAGAATCACCTCTCCCTAAATAATCTAATCAAAAAATTATTTAATTTCTTGATTACCCAATAGAAATTTAAAGTAAGACACCAGGCACTTCAGATAGAGCATTCAAGCTGAAACTGTCATAGAAATTTTATCCCTGAGGATTAGCTCTTATAGGACAGGAAGGAGTCACGCAAGTATCCAGGAGAGAAAAGCAGTCAGTATTCCATCAAACCAACGAACAACAAGAATGGCCAGCATACTAAGACAGCTCGCCATGTACAGCAGTGGCACTTATACTATATTCTGGAGATAAGCACAGCCATTTCTCTCTTTCTTAGGCTGAATTTTTATGGATGCACACAAGGTAATGAAATCTGGAATGGAACATCTGCTACCAAACAAACTATATGAACCTCATGCCTGTCTTTAGACCCCAAAATAAGAGAACAGACATCACATATCTTGTTGATTAAAATGTGAAAGCGAGTTAAACAGCTATAAAACCCTTGCCCTAATCTGCATAGTTTAACAGCTCACTAATTAAAACAGCCTATAGGAAAGAGGCATTGCATTGCAGTGACCAGATTCCAAAGGCCAATATAAACACATGTCTCAGTCAGGGCTTCTCAATATTGCAAGAATTAACATGTGAGGTTGAGTAATTCTTCACTGTGTGGGATAGTCATATACAAGGTAAGGCATCTCTAGGTTTCTATTACTTTCATGAGCACAACATCTAGCCATTCCTGAAACAAATAGTATAACTACTGATATGCAATTCCAACTACTATCCTAAGGGGCAACGTCACCCCGTATTGAGACTTTGTCATTTAAGAATTCAGGACTTGCTAGCACTGCTCCAGCAAACAATCCCATTTTTTTTATCACCAGGTCTTATTTTTACCAAATGATTGTTTCCTCTCAAGTGCTTGCTCTCTCAAAGAGGCACCAAACATTTTGACTTCCCACAGTTGATTAAAGTTTTCATCGTCATTTTTATCTTGCTTGACAGGTTTGAAAAGTGGTTGAGATTCTAGAACAAAGATACAAACATCTATACTTTTTAAGAAAAAACTGTGACCTTTTAAAATATTCCTGAATAATCTGGATTTACTGAAATAGCCCCCCTGGCTCTAGCAGAGGGTTACTTATTTGTGACTATAAGAAAGGAGGCAGGAGTTCCTGAGTTACCTGCCTGGACCATTTGCCTTGTGGCTCACCACTTGACTATGGTATATATGTGAAATTAAGTGTGTAAAGAAAAGGAATAAGTTTCAGATCTGACATCTTTGTAGAAAACATTGAAAGCAGAAGCAGAGCTACTCAGTTATGGTCATGGAGTTGGAGCACAGCTTCTCACTCCTGGTCATGGGGATGGAGGCAGATCTCCTTACTCCTGGTCATCGGGATAGAGGCAGATCTCCTTACTTCTGGTCATCGAGATAGAAGCAGAGCTCCATACTCCTGGTCATGGGGATGGAGGTAGAGCTTCTTTCTCATGCTCATGGAGATGGAGACAGAGCTCCTTTCTCTTGATCATAGACATGGGAACAGAACCTATTACCTATGAGTAATATCACTTCATCAATTATATTGTCTGTGTCTAATGAAATCAGTGGATAAGGTTTGTATTGCTCGACCTTCTTCTAATCTAAGTAAAGAAAATATAAGCTTTCAAAGATACTCCATATGTCCTTATATTTTCTAACTTTAACAGAAATTGTGCTCAATATACAAGCAAAATGATGAAATGACCACTTTTTATTTATTTGTATTTTTAAGTCACAATACCAAATCACCCTATCAGCTGTCTGAGAGGCTGAGAAAGACTGGGTCATGTGCTTTTGTTTCACTATGCACACAGCGTCATCTACCATATGTCACACAACCATAACATACATGGTACTGTTTTGATGATTTGCAAGGCAGAAGTGCATCCAGCATAGTTCTCCCTGTGCAGTTGAGTATAGCTTTACTTTTAGGAGCGAAGAGAATTACGCATGGATTTGTATCACAGTACCTGTAATAGTCTAGGTCTAACATAAAGAAGTACGTTCTAACTTATCTTCTGTGAATGTTGCTGACCTCACTATAGCAAAGTCAAGTGTACATATTCCTTAATGGAGCAAGCAAAGTGGATAACTTGGGGTCCCAGTCAGCATGTTTCTGAAAGTTTATGAACAAAGTCTTATGCTTCTATGTTTCATAAAACTTGTTTGCTAAACTGTATAAAACTACAGCAATTTCATGGATCACAAAGTTTTGAAACTACAATTTGAGTTCTAATAAATCCAAGATTATACTAGCAGAACATTTTTATCAAAAAGAAAAAAATAGTAATTTTCAAAAGATCTGTTGAAACCTAGGAATTCTTTTCTTAAACTCTTTTCTTTGGCACAGGGTTTTCTCAAATTACTGATTAAACATAAGACAATGCTTAATATTAGAGAATATTTTGTTCGATTGATTAAGCAACTTAACATGTGGGAACATTTTCTAGCTACTGCTGTATTGCTATGAAAAGAAACCATGACCAATACAACTATTTTGCTTTCATGTAGATTTTATCTTACTTAAAAGGAAATACACCTGATGCAAACTTTGGTTGGCCTATACTAGGGACATGGTTGCTCTGTTGGATGTGCCTTATTGCACTGTATCATTTGATAACCTGATACACTTTGTTTTCTACTCAACCACATCTCTCATATGTAACAGCACTTGCTGGCACCTTTACATCAATGCAGCATAAATATAGTGTCTTCTGTGTTACTTTTTTGTGAGCACAGAGAATCACATTTGTGCTCTCTTTATCAAGTAAGACTATATTCCATGCGTCCTTGTATGAAGAAGTTTATAAGTCATAGACTCTCACGGGTGCTCCTTGGTGGGATATATTCTAGTCGTAACTGCTTCTTTCTATTTTTTCCACTTTCTTAATCACAATGTGCACACACTAAATTGTACATGAGCCATTTAGCATCATACAATAAGAATTCTCTATTCTCCTAAAAATTTTCATCCATGAACATTATTTTCAGTTATGTAGTTGGTGGTTATTGTAAGAAACTATGTTTCTGAGAAGAGGTCAAAAAGTTTTAGAGAAATAACAATCCTTTCAACTCTTCCTTGCAACCTAGATAATGTGAGGGCTTGATTGGCTAAAGATGGTATTTTCCATATAGACTACTTTATGATGAAAATAACACAGAAGATGAATTCTTTTAGGACTTGCATAAAATGACAGATCTCGGTGAGAAAAGTATTCACTGGACCCTGATGTTTTGTAGAGAAAAAAATAAAACCTTACCAGTTAGGGCAGTGTTAAAACCCCCAAGGGTGCAATCTACCTGAGAAATATTCTAACAGGGGTCTGGTAAGTTAATATTATTGATAATGTAGAAATACATGCCAGGTAAACAAACTAAAATATCCTTACTAGCTCCAATTGAAACAATCTCACAAGAGACTAAAAATTGGTATCAGAAGTTCATTTTTGAACACGAGCTTATAATGAATCCAAATAGGAAAAACAATGACAGCAGAGTCAGTTAGGCCCAGTCAATCACTGATGCTACATTGAGTATTCTTAGTCTCATTCCCATAAATATTTGAGATTCAAGGCATCTGTGAAACTCAAGTTATTGTAATTAAAATATGGTTTTAGGCAAATATTTATTTTTCAGAAGAGAGAAGGCAATGGTTTCGTCAGATTCTCATGGGGGCCCATAAAGCAAATACTGTTAAGTATTATTATGTGATGCCAATTGAATGAGAAACCTTATGTCATTTTTTAAAAAACGTACTGTCCTTAAACAATCTGCAGACATAAACAGCTTCCTCTCCCTGGCATGTGCACCTGCATGGAGAAGTACATATGCAAGTGTAAGCATGCACATATGCAAATCAGGGAACCACTCTAGTGTTCTTCCTTGGAGCTGGCCACCTTTTTGGGTTCGTGTTCAAACAAGTCTCTCACAGGCTTGGGACCTGCCTAGTAGCTAAGCTGGCTAGTGAGACCCAGAGACTGACCTGTCTCTATTGCCCTATCTCTGAGATTAAAAAAGGCAATACCTGCCTGTCTTTTTTGTTTTTCTAATATGTGTTCTTAAGGTTAAAATTATAATCTCCAGCTCCCTCCCTCCCTCCTTCCCTCCCTCCCTCTCTCTCTTTCTCTCTTTCTCTCTCTCTCCCCCACACACACCAAAACCTTTACTAATGGAGGATCACTCAGCACTTCTGTGTTCCTCCCCTCCCCTCTCATTGCCTTTTCTTCCTTCCAGTCCTCCTTCTCTCCCCTCCTCTCTTCTTTTCCCCTCCCCTCTCCTTCCTTCTTCCTTTCTCCTATCATCCTTCCTCTGCAGTACTAAGATTTGTATCCAGGGCTTTGCTCATGTTCAGAAGCCACTCCACCATGGAGTTAAGTCCTTAGCCATATTTCTTTTCCTTTTTCCCCATTCATTTTCTTTCAAGTTTCGTTCAGTCTTCATTTATTTTATACTGAAGATCCCTTAGGGTATACCTTTCTTTATATCAAAAACTTGTAAGAATTAATGTAAATAATGTTACAATCAACACTATTATGGATCTAATTACTATTCAGATCCTAACTACTATCCATATTAATTAGGAGATTTGTCGAGCTGTGGATGCATCTACAATCAACCAATGGCAATCCCTGTGCATCCTCTCTCTCTTCTAGGGCTCGTAGAGAAGCTTCCTAATATATGCTATCAGAGAAGCGATGTTTCTAATACTTCTGATAGATAGATCCCACTAAGTAAAGAATAGGAGTATGGGATTCCTTGCTTTTCCACATCACATGCCACTTTTGGTACCTTGTAATCTTGGGAACGTTATATAACTATTATAAAAGTAGAGCTTTCTCTTTAGACTCAACATAACCACCAGGCTAAGCCTTCCACTCCTCACTCAAATCCACAGATCGTATATTCCCCCATGTGCAATTTTGCTCAGTTGTTTATCTTTCTGTGGAATATAGGAGCAGCCAGCTACCAAAAGAAACACGAGTAAAAGGGAAAAAAAATGTCAAAGAAAAAATATCCAAAAACCTATCACAGACCGAAGGGAAAATCCAGGTCTCCACAGATGAGTGCTTTTAATTAGGAAGAGGCTGAACAGCAGAAGGCTTATGCTAATAAGCGGGCTCTTTTAATCAGCTTATTAAAAAGAAACATTTTTAACAGCCAAAATAGTTTCAAAAAATGGTAATTATTAGAAAAGCATTAGCAAGTTGATGGTGGAGGAAGAAAAAGGCTGGGCACGAACTGAAATTAAAAGGCTTTCTGGACGCTGTAGGCAGGCACAGTGGCCCTGAAGAAGTGGGGCAGCTTCCTCGTGGCCATGTTTTGTGGCAGTTTCGTCCCTTCTCGCACAAAAGGCTGAGCTCCATTCCAGAGCTCCTGCTTTCCCATTATTCCTTTTTTCTTTCTGATTATTTCCCCCCACCATTTTCTAACATGTTTTTTTTCCCAAATATGTTTTTTCTTTCTCGTATTTGTTTCAAGTCATTTGGTTCTACTTTCTTTCCTGTGATAAATATGCTTTTCTTGTCTACTGCTCTTTGTAGCCCAAACACGTTCAACTTATCTAAGTTGAATTTTAACGTGGTAAAAGAAAATATCTTATGGTTTGCTTCTAGGGACTATTTCTAGTAGTTTCATTCCATCCTGTATCATAGAAAAATTCTTCTGAATGCTTATTGAATTTTCTTCCAACGTGAATCAAAAAAAAAAAAGAATAAAAGAATCATGTCTCATACAGTGAAGTAAGATAGTGATTTTACTGTGTTTGTCAAGGTTAAGAAAACAGAATTCTCCATGAGACATCAAGATAAAATGAAATTAATGTAGGAACAGGATAAATAGAAAGTAGGGGAAGCCATGAAATCAACCAAGTAATACTACAAGATAATGGAAATAGTGCTACCAGAAGAAAGCGGCTCCTTCTTTCTCGTATAAGACACAGAGGAAAGGCCACTCCTTGAATCCCTAGGCAAAAGCTGAAGGCTCTGCTGGCCTGTGGGCCACAGGAGACCCACAGCAACTGCTGAAGACACTTTGACTTCTAAAGAAAGGAGGAAGGCCTGCTCTAGCTGCTTCTCTCCTCAAGTCTTCTACCCACTCACAATGCCTTTCTCTCACTAGGCCTAGCAACAGTTCAATAGAACAGGGAACCCGAGAGCCAAAGCCTCTGGAAGACATTCTCATGCCACAAAGAGGGGCAGGGATAGAAATGCATTGAGTGAGAGGATGCAGGCACCCAGCTCCAGTGCATACCAGCAGCTAGGCATTGAGAGGTCCTCAGAGTATATATTATTAGCTTCTAGTTTAGTGGTTTTATGGGTTTCCTGTGTATCTGAACAAGTGAGTCTCTATTTCCAGTATCTCCTCTTAGGTTTTTTCCTTCTGTTTGTTTTGTCCAATTACAATGAGTTGGTTCTTTGTAATATTATGTTTTGTTTTCTTATTATCCCTTAAAATTCTGTTTATTTCTAATGAGAGACAAAAGGAGTGGATCTAGATGAAAGAGGAGATGAGGAAAAAATGGAAAGAGTAAGTGGTGGGAAAACTCTAATTGGAGTATATTATGTGAGAAAAAAAAATCTATTTTCAATCAAAGGAAAACCGATCCAAGGAAGGCAGCAATCATTCCACTTGGCTTTCGCTTCGCATCTTTGTCATATGTTGTTATTTCACCATGGCTAATAAATAGAAACACCATTTCTAATATTCCACTAGTCCCATTTTGATTTTACAACACGGATGTAATCCAACAGATTTTGCTGGAAGACCTACAATTATACAATTCAGGAGTGGAACATGGATCCTTATCACTCTCCCCCTTGCCTTAGTGAGAACCGTGAAATTACACACACTCAGAATTGATCACCAATGGTGCTGATGGAGCCCTGGAAGCCACCAACCCACACAGTGCCATCACCGACTTTCATCAGTCACACGTTTATTTTTCTATCCTTTCTCTTCTAGAAAATAAACTCCAAAAAAAGAAGGGCTCATTCTCATTTTCTGCTGACAGGCACCGAGTATTTAATTAATAATTTTGGATAAATGAATAGACAGTGACCCCTTACTGCCAGAGATATTAAATGTGCTAGCTGAATTTTGCTGACTGTCTCATCTTATGGATCTATATCTAGCTTTAGTTAAGGCTTTAAGGCTCTCCCCTGTTTTGCTTGAGACTCTTATCATGCTTTTCCTGAGTTATTTTGAATGTTCTGGGCCCCCAGCCCCTTCCTGATAATGTACTTTTTATATTAATATCACAACTATTAGTCAGGGAAGGATGCCTCAGAAGAAATCAACCCTAGCTATGCCATTATCCTAATCATTTATTCTCCAGAACTGGAAAAATAAAATATTTGTGTTATGAGGTGCAGTCTATGTTACTGTGGTTATAGCTGTGCAGGTATCTTCATATATATGAAACAAAACATACGATCATATCACTTTACTCATCTCCTTGTTACCCCACAGGCTTTTGCCACAAGAACACAAAGGCTCTCAAAACGGTGACCCTATTTCCCTCTCACCTAATTTCTTCCCTTTTCTACTATGTCCTATATGCACATCATAGCAAAGTTCTCACATTTGTCCCAGTGCATTAGACCGCCTCAAGATCTTGAGTCCTAGAGTGTACCAATCCATTTGTAAAAAGTGCTTTTTCTTTACATCATTGCTAAAATTATTATTCTTTCCAAACCAAATCCAGTGCACCCTTTTGTGTCATTTATCTATATCCTCTTAATGAAATGGATCTGTCTTCTATCTTTGATTGTTACCATATAATTGGATTTTTGGGGGTCTATCAACCAACTCCCAAATAAACTCAAGGAGACATATTATTAATTATAAATGCTTGACCTTAGCTTACACTTGTCCCCCAAAATTCTTTTAACTTAATTTAACCTGTTTCTATTTATCTACATTTTGCTTCAGGACTTTTTACCTTTCTTTCATTCTGTGTGTCCTGCTTTGCTGCTTCCTTCTGGTCCGATTGCCTTGCCCATGGCGTCTCTTCTTTCTTCCCTCCAGAGCCTACTTACTCTCCCTGCCATGAAGTCCAGCCTATATCTCCTTCCTTGTTATCAATTGTTCAGCTTTTTAGTAAACCAGTCAGGAGCCTTAGGCAGCCAAGGTAAAACAGCAACACATCTTTACATTGTCAAAAGGTGAAATATATTTTGGAACAGTTAAATAAATATTTCCCAACACTACCATATCACTTTTCTTATAGGTGTAAGTTCTATGCGTCCCATTAACTATCAACTCCTGAAGAGAAGGGAACATATCCGATCTATCATTGTATCTCTGTAGTCTAACCCCCGAATAGAACAGAATTGGTTGAATGAATAAAAAAAAAAAAAGCTGATTAGATAATTCAAGCACACTCAAGACTATAGCCATTTTCCCATTTGTCGTCCCACTTTCTCTAAGGAAATCAAAACTGTGAGTATTGATTTTAAGAAAAGAGACTGGAGAAAAGGATGAAAATAGAATATACTTCAAATATGATATACATAGTGAGTTCTCTGGCCTTTTCATTATATTCTTTCTCCCTTCACCCCATGAGTCTTTAAATAGGGCGGGGGTAACAGGAAAGTAGGCCAAACGTAGGTGCCTGCATTCACAGGTTCTCATGGAAAAAGCAAATCAAAGAATATTAGAATTAGAAAGAAATGTCAGCAGTAATCTACTCCAAACTGTTGGTTCAGTTGCCTGTTAGAAAAGCCATACATTAAGTAGACATGACTGGCCTGCAACTGAACAGTTAATAAATAGCAGAGTCTCAACTCACATTTCCTAAATAAATGCAGGCCAGTGTTCCTTCAGCACATTATAGCTCTCTTTGACATTTTTGTTAGTTCCCAGACTTAAAACACATTCTTATTCTTTCTAGCATCATTTTTCTTTCTGCTTTTCTCAAATAGTCTATACATGCTTAAATGCAATTGTCTGACATATCATTCAGAACACTTATGGGAAGGCACAGGGACATAAAGAGATATTAAAAATAGAGTCTGCATCTATAAAATGTTGTTTGATTTAAAATACAAAGAGCACAATAGCTTTGCCTGTACCTAACAGAAACCTACAACATCTAAATGCATGTAATTTAAAACCTCTATACCTTCCAAGCAGAACAATCTTATTTTCATTGTTATGTTTTAATGTGAATGACTATAGCAGGCAAATGCCAGTATTCACAGCCTTAGTCCTAGTTTGTCTGAGAAAATTATGCCAAGCGTGCAGTGCCATCTGGTCCTGTAGCGATGCCATCCTTTCATTTCTCAGCTCCGTGATAAACAACCCAACTACACGTCATTCTCTGAGCTTCACAAGCACCTCGGGGCAACAGAGGAGGAAATGTGTTCCCCCCATGCCATATCTAAAATGATGCATATGGCTGGGCGGGCATGAGAAGGGCAGTCCTTGAACATTTGGGCCAGTGATGAATAGGAAGGCAGCTCTAAACACTCAAAACAACCACAGGACAGAAATATTTTCTCATAATTTGCAAATATTCTGGTAGAAGTGATTGCAGAGGAGAAAAGATGTAGGAGGAAGAGATGCGGATGATGAGTCTCTTCTTTCATGGTCATGGATATCTGCCCATTAGTGAATGCTCAAAAGATGAACATATGATTAGAAAATAAAGTGGTAGAGTTATGGAGAACAGCATGGTGTTAATAATTTATGCAGGGCTTTTGTCCCATTTTCAGTGGGACATAAAAGTGAGATCATGAAACTCTGATGTTGATGAGAATATGTGAGTGTTGAGACAATTCTATGTCTGGAAGTGACCACACTCTTATATTTAAATTGTTTCTATTAATGTTTCTCACTTTGTGTTGAGCTTGGTGCTTTTGGTTTGTTCACACTAACAAGAAACTTACAGTCACATTCTGTCAGTCAGGGTGTGTGTGTATGTGTGTTCAGACTGTCCAGGGCTTTTTCAATGTCTCTTTTCTACACAGTTTCTTATTCTATTTATCAATAAACTATATAACAATTAAGCAACTGTTACATAACATCCATTTTCTCACCTAAGACCTTAATAAATAGGCTAAGGAAATATCGAGACTGTTAATATATCAAGAAACGTGTTACTAATACAACAGTGGAAATCTCACAAATGTGACAGTGAAGGGTCATTAAAATGCCTAGAGATATTTTTAGAAAATTGTGCAAGCAAAGTAGATAATATATTAGAACTGATTAGAATTTGAATTGTTTGGTTATTATGATAAGCTTACATACATCCTTGGAAGAAAAAGTTCCTGTGGGTTTTAAAAAATGAGAAATAACAAGTCTTGGAAATGAGTATGTCACTTATTCAGTTTTTACTAATCAAAATCAATCTTTAGGTTTTTGACTCTTTGAATTATAGCTAAATAATATAGTTATACCCAAATGACAGTTTTTTAAAAAACAAAAACAAAAGCCCTTTTATTTCTAAGAGTCTTTGTGTGGATCATTTACCCATGTAAGATAGTGGAGAATGACAGACTCCCTCTCTCGGGTTGGGATGGAACCTTCTACACTGTTAGTGGCCTACTGCACAGGTCAGCAGAAAAGCTATAGGAGAAGAAGAGATGACAGTCACTTTGAGGACTTGTATTGAAATCAGTTTTTGATCATTTGGATGGTAGCAGTTTCCAAATTCTGTACTTGGTCTTGTAATACATTATCCAGAAACAAAGATGAAGGCATGTATGCCCTTCCCTCGGAAGTTCATATATGAAATGGAATTGTTTATACACATGGAATCATCTCACATGGGATGCCTTCCTCCAGGAGAAACCTACCAACGCCATTCTATCTGAGTGGTCTCAGAAAGAAAATAGGATGTTAGGTAACTAGCCTTGAAGGATGGGTGGGGTGCCAATTTTTAGAAAATGAAAAGGGACCATTTCAAGAAGTATAGTATTTAGAGAAGAATCATGGGGCAGAAAAGCCTTAGTCCATACACTCCAGTTTTTTTAAAGATCATCTTGACTTACCAGAAAGTTGGACAAAGGAAACATAGTTGAAGTATACACACTGACAAGCTGGCCTCTTCTACTTGCCAACCACTTTTGGCCTCCAGATTTTCCCTGAGCAACTAATGCAAGAACACCCACATCTCTTTGTGGTCTTGTTTGTTCTTCAACCAGTACAATACCCATACTGTCTTAAAGTTAAAAAAAATGGGTACTATCCCATTGTTTTAGGATCAATTATTTATTTGTGCCCATGGATCTGGCATTTTTTTACCTTGGTATCCACATGAGAAGACACACTTTCCACCTAATCCTGGAAATATATAGCCTTTTGAAACTAATAGGTACCTTAATGTTCAGGCTTCTGGGCAATGCATACCTAGGAGATTTTATCCAGTAAGGCACTCAGTGATTGATTTCTTTGGGTTATATTAATGAGAGTCATAAACAGATAGGACTATACAGAATGGGCATATTACTAATTTCATAGACATTACCAGTATCATCATATTTTCAAAGATCTTTAGTACTATAAAGATTATTTATAAAATATTTTTATTAAATTATATACAATAATATATATAATTTAATAGTTTAATAAGATATATGCATATATGTATATATGTGTGTATGTATATATGTGATTAAATTCCTTCCTGATGCTAAGATGCACCATTGTTGTGAATGCCAGCTTATAAACAAGGGACTTGTGTTTCAGAGAAATACCTGACTTGCCCACGGACACTTGGCAGTTTAATGGTAGTGTGCAGAAAACACCTAGATGGTCTTATAAATGTCATGCCTTTTGTTGTTGCAGAATGCTAGTTAGATGCTATCAGATCATATTCAGTGAAGTAAGTAACAGTGCTAGACAACAAAACCATGCTGTGAACTTTCTTTCAGGTCATCTCCTGGCTACCTGAGATACTGTGTCAAATCCAGGATAGCAAACAGTTTCTGGGCCTTTCTGTTCACACTAACAGGAAGAACTCTAACCCTGACTATGCATCTGTTTTTACTTCCCCTTTCAGAGGTTAGTACTATGTGCCCTGATATATAGTATCTTTTATTCCATACCTCTATACAAACTACCTAAGATACAATAATTTGTGTATCAAAGAAGTATAAATTAAATGCCAATAAGAAAGCAACTACTTCTTACTTTTTCTGAAAACAAAGGAAGACAATGCAAAGAAATAAAGGAGAAGAAAGAGGAATAATCTGGTGCTGCATGGAAAAACAAAACAAGAAAAAAGACAAATTTGGTGGGATACAATGTTTGGAAAATGATTTGTTGGCTTGTTAATTCCTTGACTGGGAATTCACTAAAATGATTGAAATTTAACTATACATTTGTCCTTATGTTACCATGTGGTCAGTTCCTTTTTTGCCCAGGCATATTGACCATTTATTAAAACATGGAACATCAAATAGCAGTTTTTCATTTTACAAATCATGTCCCCGTTTACAGAAGATTAGCTAAAACAATAAATGATTGGAATAAATTATTTTTAATTTAAAAGAGAAACATCTAACTTGAACAACAATTTAACTTATGATTTCTCTCTGATGAAATCCTCATCCAAATTTCATAAACTCTGGCATCAGAATTGCAAAATAATCTACAAAGATTTGTGCTGATATTTTGAGGTGGCCATGGTTAATTCAAAGAGGGAGAGCTCTCTTGTCAATACCAAGCAATATCTCTAACAAAATTTGGTCCTGAGGCCAAAGACACCTAGGTAATATTTGAGTATCTTCCCTGTGAGTTTATTTACACCAAAAATGTAGCAGGTATAACTAACACACCAATATTTTAGCAAAGGAAAGATCACAAATGCTGGTATAGGCAAACCAAAGTTAGTACATCTTCTCTGATGAAAATAGTCTACTTTCCATTACTATATGAAAATAACTGAGGATAGATAACATGGATAACAGTTATTTGTGACTTGTGATTCTTGTGGTTCAAGACTGAGAATCTGAACTTTGACAGAAACACTTTTACTGTGACAGAGTTGAGGTCATACACAACATTATTACAAGGCAAGAGACAGGGGACAGGCTTGTGTATGCATATATTACTTCTGGTCTAGTTCTCAAAAAAGCCACCAGAATTCTATTTGGGGACAATGGTTCTATTCAGACAATTCTATTTAATCTTAATCACCTTGCAAATATCTTGCCTCTATACATTAGAGTGGGATCAAATTTCCATTGCCTTATCCTTCAGAACAGGGATACATCAATAGCACTCAAAACACACAGGTTCAGATCCGCTGGGCTGTTGCTTTTTTTACTCAGCACTGAATAGGGAGCTCTTTCAGAGCACCAAAGGTGGCAGAGCAAACTGTCAAAGCAGCAATGGGTAATTGACACATTTTGTGACAGGGATCTGGCAAGCCATTTGGACTTCAGGCTGAATAGCACTTAGAACAATCTTAGCATCCTAATTAAAGATTTCAACATTTGCAATGATCTTAATTTCATCCTATGGGAACCTTGATTTCTTTTCTTTCTTTTTATTTATTTATTTATTAAAGATTTCTGTCTCTTCCCCGCCACCGCCTCCCATTTCCCTCCCCCTCCCCCAATCAAGTCCCCCTCCCTCGTCAGCCCAAAGAACAATCAGGGTTCCCTGCCCTGTGGGAACCTTGATTTCTTACATGTACCAAAATTTTGAATCATTTGCACCTATGATACCTCTTCATTTAAATGGATGATAAAGAGTGTGCTGTTGGTTAAGCCTTAAATCCTCAAACCTTGGAAACTCATTCTGCTTCTCCTACATTTGACCAATAGTGACAAATCACCAGTTGTAGGCAGCCCCAGCAGTCAATGTTTAGTAAATGCCTCACTCAACCCCAAACCTCATGAATTGTTTAGTGTACGAGAGAGACAAAAAGCCAGTATTTCTCCTTGTGTCAGTTCTTGTTAGGAACGTCTCTACTCTTCTTGCTGCTGGCTAGGAGTAACATTAACATTCATTGTTCTTATACACATGGGGGTTTTAGGGGCCCTGTATACACAGCCAGTCCTGTGTTGCATGCCCACAAATGCATACCCAGTCCATGAGCACAAAGAGGCAAATGTGAGGACTACACCAATGGTACAGACCGAGGGGGCAGGGAAGTTGCACCACTGGGCATTATTCAGATATTCTAGATAAGCACATGCTGAGAAGAAATGTTATAAAACCAATTATGTAGACAGTAAGAGACCTTCTGAACCATCATGTCATTCCAGACCTATGGGTCATGCTTTAGGTGGTCAGTGACCTACTGCATAAATGCTTATATAAAAGCTATAAAATGCTTTAAAATAGATAAAAATTTTCATTGCCAACTTCTCTCATTTGGCCTCTCAAATTACAAAGGTGGGGAGGGTCACTTGTCTTGAACATATCTAAAGATTTGTATAATCTTGTGTTTTCTTCTTATGCCAAGCAACTAAACATTTCTTATGAGTAACCTGCATGCTTTTAGAGAAGACAATTAAGCATCATAAATGAGAGTAACGAGAAAAAGTTAACTGTCAAAGGTGGGGACTAAATAGGCATTGGACTCTACATTATCGCGGTGTCTTTTCGGTTGTCCCTACAAATGTAACCATAATCTTAAGGTTAGGGGATATTTTTCCTGCTTTGCAGCAACTGCCAAAGAGACTGGTTTAAGACAATTGTCAAAAAAATGAGGGGCAGGCCAGAGGATGTGTAATACATAGGTCTAACAAAGAGAGAAGCCTGTTTTGTCTATACACTGACTATCTTTAAAAAAAAAAAGACTTCAAATATTGAACCAGTCTTTCCTTTCTGTAAGCCTTTGATAAATACGACCTCAGGGCAAACTAGCAGTCACAACCTTGTTGCAGCCTCTAAAAGTTCCCAGAGCTATAGGCATGGCTTATGCCCCAGGTTCTTCAGACTCATCCTGCATAAGGGCAGAACTAGGAATTCAAGGGAATATATATATATATATATATATATATATATATATATATTTAAAGGGAAGGGGTCTAAGAAATTGATAATTTTTACAAATTGAATAAATGTACAAAGAAAACACCTGCAAATGGTGACCAGCCACACTGTGATTTGCTGTAGTCAGCTTTTAACCACGGAAATACTGCAAAGTACAGGTGGTATTTTTATATTAGTGAGACCCATCCCCAAATAAAGAGTCCTGTGCTGGTTACTAACATCAGCTATATTCTCTGGTGAAAGACATTTTTCTAGAACATTGTATATATGTGGTGCATAGTGGATGATTTTATTGCTGTTATTTATCTTTTATTTGTCTTTCAAATCTTTTTGCAGATGACAGCTCTTAGCAACCTAAAGGAAAACTGTTTCTGCAGTCAAGAGTAGAACTAGTTAATTAAGAATAATAAAATTTAATAATTCTCTCTCACTTGTCCACATAGGGGAAACAAGTTTGCAAGAGATCCAGTCTAACTTCCTTTTGCATGTTTACAGACTTCTCATTTGCTGTTTTCCAAGGGAAGCTGGCAGTGGCTCTAGTTCAGTTATATTAGCACTTTTACAAAAAGGAGGGAAAAGAAGGAAACCTGGAACACAGTGAAGCATAGCTGGAGAAGACAATGTCAGGAAAACCATGGAGTGCTGAGCATGATTTAAGAGGCTGTGCCAGAGAACTAGTTCTTCTTTCTCAAGTATCTAGCGAGATCACCCCCAGCCTGGAACACTCTTTGATGAAGTGCGCTTGCATTTTCAGATCACTGTGTGCTGTCTAAATACCTGTGCTTCTTTACATTGCTTCCTTTCCCTGCAGTTCTCCAATAGCCCTTCACTCCACAAAGCCTAGCAACACCATTGCACACTTCTCACGGAGAAACTTATATGTGATAAGATCCATAGTAATTATTTATATATACCCTGTATATCCATGAATTATGGGACCATGATGCATCAGAATGTATACTGAATTACTTGTATACATTCTGTATACAAGTATACACATTACAGTGTAGAGGACAGAAATAATTCTTTGTGGCAATGAAACAGACAAACTTCTACAACTATTTTAAATTCTACAATCTAGTCATCAGACAGATGTTAGATCATAATTCATGTATTCATTTGTATAACATGGACCTGTATTGAGTTTATTGCTCCTTACTTGGTTTGGGGAGAACAACTATTAACTCTGAGATAAAATGCAACCAAAATAAGAGGGAGAAAATACTGTAGAAGGAAGAAGGGAGAAAGGAAGTAAAAGGAGGAAAAGCAAGAGAAGGAGGAGGAGAAGGAAGATGGATAGAAGATGAGAAAAAGAGGGTAAGGCACCTCTGACCTGCAAGGTTGCGGTGGCTGTTAGGGTATTGCAGGCGTTGTTGCCTCCCCTGAGTAACCAGAACCAACTCACTCCTTTAACATTTTCTCTCAAAAGTAGAAAGGGCGAGCTTCCACCTGTGGCTTTAACCAAACCTATAACTATAATTTATTTAGTGGTTGGTCCTCTTTCAAGTTTGTTTGTTTGTTTATTTGTTTCTTTCTTTTTTTCTTTCTTTTTTCTTTCCTTTTATGGAAAATTCAAAAGTTCCCAGGTCTTTGAGTAGCTTGTGATATATTGTACAGTCTTGTCCCTTCAGACACTCATGGTATTACCAAGAACATTGATCTTTTAGAATATTTCTGAAATAGCTTCTGGAAGGAAAGTTAGCTTTATGTTTCCTCAGAGGGAGGGATGGTGATTTTTGGATATCAAGAAATCATGTGTCTCTTGTATTTTTGTCTCTTCACATATCTTTCTATCTACAATACTACATGAGACATGAGGTTGGCTTCCTCTCATGTCTATGCCATCTCATAATTGTCTGTAATCTGGATTTTTGGACAAGAGACCTCTTGTCTTCTTGATATTTGTTTCAATATCATGCCATGTGCTCATGTAGAAACTACCGAAGTGGCAAAGCAATGAACAGTAAAGCATACAATTAACTAAAAAAATGTCATCATACTTTAACAAATAGCTTAAGAAAGTGATATTGACTGTTAGGATGAAAAGGCAAGGAGTGCATGATTCTTTGAGCCTGAATTTAAGATGACTTTGCCACAGAACAAAAGTCTTCAGAACAGGCAGGCATAGCAGAAAAGGTCCAGGAGCTAGACACTTGGATGGTGCCGGGCATCTTCAATAGCCATTTTGAAATGTGTGTATTTATAGGCAGTGAGTATCATAATATTTACATATGGTCTTCTGACCAGTTGAACCTTTAACTAGAGAAGTGAAGTGGAATCCAATTTAATCTCCTTTTTCCTCATTTTTTAATAATTTGATGACATAATATTCCACCCACTGCTGCAATTTTCTTCCCTTAGTTAAATCCCTAAGGGCTATGCACTAGGATTCCTAAAACTTGAAGACTCTGGAGAATGAGAGAATGAGAAGGGCTGAACCTCTGTGACAATTAGACAAAAAACCTTCTAGGAATCCAAATCAGCTTGGGCTTTAGGGAGAGAATGTATTCTTCCAGGAAAGGAAAAAAAAAGTATTATTAACAAAGCCCTGAAGCAAAACTTCACCTGATGTGGAAGGTGTATTATCTGAAAGTGTGGTGTGTTTACTTGATTTACGTTTTAAGTGACATATTGAGTCATAATGGAAATAGTCAGACACCAATGGGCTGTTTATATTTGACCATTTTTCTCCCCCCACCCCTAATTTTTTTCTTGCTGGTCGTTCCCTGTTTATCCGATCTAATGCAATAAAATGCGTAATTAATTTCTAAACGCTTCCGTTGAGCGGTGCAATTTGTCAAGTCGAGTTGTTAATAGAATTAAGCTTTTTATCAGCGATTAGCAAAAGAAGGTAAAAAAATTAATTACTGAATTGTATGCCTCCCTGGTTCAAAGCCAGGTTTTGGATTAAATGTTCGATAAAGGTTTTCTGACACGTTATAAAACATTTAGTAAAAGCTGCTTTCCCCTGGTGCATTTAAAACCTGCCTCTGTGCAAAGCCAACCAGCAAGGCAAGAATATTGGGGCAGACCTTTGTGCACACCTCCGTGGAAAGGCAGAATAGGGCTTTGACAAAATACTGAAGAATTCACTGGGTTTCTTTGCTCTGCCCAAGGGAGGGACATACTGACCTCACAGGTGTTTTTCATCTTTAATTTTTAATAGTGTGACTTGCACTTTGAGTGAAGTGGAAGAATTGATTGCAGGGAATAACAACAGTGCAATGGTGGCATGATTTATATACTCCATGATATGACTTACATGTAAATATATATTGCAAATCACAAAGAGTAATAAGAAAGCCTCGAATGTAATTCTGGAGTGCTTCTCAGAATGCCCAATCCACTCTTGATGTCTCATATGGTTTTCCAGTTTCTCCTTGTCTCACGCATTTTTTTTTCCTATTTTTTCTGTACATCCTCATCACCTCGTCTTTTTGCAAAGGGGAATGATTCCATTTATTTCCTCCCATGACTTTCTCAGCATTCAGGAAGATGAGAGATAATGGAGGAAAGTAGAGGGTCTGAGTCTGATGATCACTGAGCCATTCCACAAGAGTCACACGCCTCTTCCATAGCAGTAGGAGTAAAATCTTATGATAGCCTTCCAGGTGTTGCTCTTGGGAGTAGCAAGCCTTGCCTGTTGATGACAAGGGGCCCTTGGTACTTTGGCCTGTTGGCTTCCAAATTCTTGTTGGGGATACTACTGGGGAAGGTTTCCAGAAGAAGGTTTGGTGCAGACTCTCTTTTCTACAAAGGTTGGTTTTCTTCAAAGAAGGTATAGTCCGGATTGTGTGGGGAGCAAACTAAATTGAGGATGGGAATTTAGAAGCTATCTGTTACTCTCAAGTTCAAGTCTCCAGTGCATTGCTCTCCTCTCTTTTTTTGGCTGAGAGCTAAGCACTGGCACAGCAGGGGTCTGTCAGAGAATAATGGAATTAGTGCATTCTTACAAATGGAGCATGCTGGTCTGTGCATGAGTACCTTCTCCCTGAGAGCCTTGAGAGAGCAAAGACTGAATGGGCAGCTCTAAAACACTATACATCACAGTTTTTACATCGTCTGTGTTTACTCACTCCTATTACTTATTTATTTGCTTTTGTTTTCTTTTGTATTTTCCACTTTTCAGTAAATGCACAAGGGCTCTGCTTGTAAGAAGTAAAGGATGATAGAAGTGTGACATTTTTATATAACAAAATTTTAAGCATATGAAACAATGATATTGTTGTTTTTATATAAAAATTGTGGATTTGTTTTCAATATTATCCACTAAATGCAAAACTGAAATTAATACATGTATGCGTGTATCACTAGCCATGTTTTTTTTTCTCTAGTTCCTTACATTTAAACTTAAAAGTTCACCAGGCAACATTTTAGTTTCTCATATTCTATTTTTCATAGTCTCATTAGTCATGAAATCTCTGGTATGTTGTAGCTACTCTCTATATATTGTCAGTAAATCTTTATGTCAATCTTTGGTATTGTTTGTTTCATTTTTCTTTTACCTCTTCTATTGATTTTCATTGCCTCCTCAGTAAACATAGAAATAAACGTTGATTTTCCTTAATGAATCAGAATTTTGCAGTGCCTCATTAAATATGAGTAATATCAATTAACATACTGAAGTTAATAACCCAATGATTATCAGGTGGAGTGGGAGTAACTAAAGATGATCCTCATTGACTCTAAGTTGTCACCCTACTTGCTTTTGACTGATTCTCTGATTCCAGCTTGTTTTACTGACCTTTGCCATATCATGCCTCATTCTTACAAAGGGATAAACAACGAGGGATTCTGTGGCCTTCGAAACTAAAAGTAATATGGTCGCCTTTCTACAAAATTAATGAGCCCATCTAAGGAGGACTCTATCTTCTCCAAAATTGTTTCCCAGCTCTCATTACAATTATGTTTTCACCATCTGTAGCAGTCTTATTTGAATTTTTACTAGCTTTTAAGCTATCTCTAATTATCTCAGCACCACCAATAACTTACTTAAATATGGAAACTTCTTCCACTTGGCATTTATTTTTAACTTGGATAAACATATCCAGTTAAACATATTAATGGTCATCTGGGGAGATGGGGATGCAATGTTTGCTATACAACCATGAGGACCTGAGTTCAAATCCTCAGTCCTCATGATAAAGCCAGGCAGTCTGTACTTTCATCTCAGTGCAAGGGCTGTGAAAAAGAGAAAAAAAGATGTCAGGGTCACCCAGCCTCTTTAAACCAGTAACCTCTAGGGTTAGTGAGAGACCTTGTCTACAAAAAGAAGTTGTACAATGATAGAGGAATACTGACACCTAAATACAGTATCTGGCTTCCACTTGAGCAGGCACCAAGGAGCATACCCATCCCCACAGGTACCACCTGCAGAATGTTTCAAACTATTAGTAATGGACTCGTATGCTTCAGAACTATAATCTGGAAAATTCTAAATAGCGACTTTTAAGCATGGTATATTTTAGGTTAAATTTTTGGAGAACTTTAGAAGATTGTAAATTTTTGAATCTGTGCTTTGTAATTATGTATTACTATCACAATATATATATACATACACACACACACACACACACACACACACACACACACACACACATATATATATATGGAGAGGAATAACCAATGTTACTGACATTCTTAAAAATTCATGTGAAAATCTGCCACTGTGCAAGCATGCTATTATACAAATCCCCTTCCAAAGTACAAATGGAATTACCCTAGAAGTGAATGGCAATGCTTGTATTGAACACCAGATTATAAATAAAAGACCAGTGACAAGACCATTCAAATCTTTCAGAGCTGTTGGCCAGAGGGTTCCCACAGATTTCCAAACATTACACATTATGACCAGGAGTTTTGATTACCTGCTGGCACTTGACAGAAAGATCCTCTTGCTAATAACTTTATATGTTTGGTCCATAGGACCTGGGCAAAGCTGGCACTGACCTAGAAGCTTCATTCTTACTGTATAGCTATCAGAGTGCTAGTAGATTCTATGCTCATTACCAGAAGAGAAAAGGAATCCCCAGTCTTACAGAAGTGTGAACTTTATGAGCTACAGCAATGGACAACCTGACAAGACAAACCCATTGGCATAGTAGTGGCAGGGATGTCATGGGAATAACCAGTCACTTTCTTATTTAAATGTAAATACTACTTACAAGTTGAAAGCCATATCTAGCCTTGCTAATAGGGCCAAGAACTGTGATTAGACGGACCATAAGCTCTACACGAAAACCTACTACTGTTACTCTGCTACGTGGACATAATATTAAACGGATTCCTAATAACTTATCATTATACCATAGAGGAATGCATCAGTGAATACTCATCAGAGAATCTTCTTTTTTTCAGTAGATGTCACTTAACACAGAAACTCTCATCTTGTCTGTAAAACAAAGCAGACTGAAGAATTTCTATCCCTAAATGGGATGTCTGCATCATTCTCTTCCAAAGCTCAAAGATCACTGCTGAAGAAATGTTGAAAAGAGAGAGTGGGAAAATTATGTAGAATCAGGTATCTCTTTGAAAAAAAAGGGAGGAAATTAGATGGAATAATAGATTAGCATGAGCTTACTCACACTAATAATAATATTGAGTAAAAGAGTAAATACACGGGGGCTATCATTTATAAGCAATTTGCCTTGGTATAGATCCTTGTATATTGATACAAACTTAAATTATATTGAATATGTTCTTATTGTACAATATTTGAATATCTAGGCAAAGTTATTTTGTCATATTGTATGCATGCATGTTTCTACCCCAGGTTAAGACATTATGTATAATGATACAATTTTAGGATATATTTATCATATTGCGATATACATTTCTACCTCTGATAAAGATACTTATACATTTTGAGATCATTGTCCTCATTTGCTTCACAGTTGTTTAGACTGTTTAATATTCTAATATGAAGTCTTAGTCTTTAAGTTATATAGGCATTAAAAGTCATAGTCAATAGTCATCCATGTTCATCATAATTATAGTTAGACTAATCATGTTCTTTAGATACATAGAAATTATATTCTGCATAGATATATAATCTTCAACAACTTCAAAGAGCTGTAGAATATGGCATTTAAATAACTTAGGGTTCAGAGACATAATAGCTCCTGGCAGCACTGATCTATTCGCCAGAGAATTTTGAGCACTGAAGACACTCCACTTGGAGCTTGTTTTCTCCTTGGCAAAACTGGCCTTTGGGCAAGGAATTGTCTATACATTGACCACTAACAAAATGCACAATGTCCAGGCAGGACAATCAGGATATAAGAAAAAAAAACTGTCAAATCTTTCCAAGACAGGGTAAGATGGTTTTGAAAAATTTTCTGCCTCTGAAAATGGTCTTCCGTTACTCTAGGCCTTAGCCAAAGTTGGTTGCTCCAACATTGCAAATGAGACTTTGGGTGACTGCCCAGGTAGCCAGTTGTCTCTGTCATTTGTTTTACATTTTGGAAGTTGCTTGATTGCACTTCCTTCTTACTCAAATAATATTATTTCTCTCCTTGGGTCTTTGTTGGAATTGAAGACTAGATAGTTGTAGTTACTTTCCTCTCATGACTTGGCCAAGTTATTTATTATAAAAGAGTTAAACTCATTAGGATAGGATAATTATTGCAATATTTATTACATGTTTCTTGCTTGATATTTTTTATGCTGGTTGTAATTCTAATTTTTATACCTGATATTTGTTTTTATTGTATATAACTTTGTGTTAGGCTTAGAACTTTCTTATTTAAACAAAAGGGAGAGGTGCTGCAGGAATTCCTACCGCCAGTGGCCTTTAAGTTACCCACCGAATTGGGTATGGCCTCTTACACTATATATGCCTATTTAAAGCATGTGTCAGGCCTCTTTTCTGGCTGCGGGATTCAGATGCTGTTCTCCATTCCAGCAGAGGATTGTGATCTGTGAGTCTATCACTAAATAAATAATCCTCTATTATACTCAATTCTGAGCTAGTATTGGATTTCTTTTAAGGATCCTTCTTTAAAGAAAGATTGTAAGATCCATAGATGGTAGATGTTTACATGGAAACTGTTTGTTGGTTTGGTTTTTCAGGGCAGTTACACAAACAAATTCACACCATGCACAAGACCTCCCTAGGCTCAGGGCAGACAAAATGTCATCATGAAGGTGGGTAGGCATAAAAGAATTATTGGCGTTTCATACCTACTAAGAGAGGGAGAACCAGTTTTCTTTAGAGGTGTACTGCCTGGCTGGTAGACTACCCTCTATGGATCTTAACAATCTTTCTCTACAATGAACTGGTAGTTATCATAAACACAACTATCTATACAAAAGGTTAAAATCCAACATTACGTTCCCTAATGTATACCTGCCTCAATCAATTGACTAAAACAATTTTATTTATAAGACAGTGGACCAGAAGTCCCAGTTAAAAATACCACAGGAAATACGGTTTCTGGGTTCCAATGTTATTCTGCCAATAGCGAACAGTATTGAATGGCTTTGTTTTGTTTCTAAATGATGGAGAACTTAGACTGGTTAGTTTTTCAGTCCTGTTGGTCTTTACTGGTATGTGGTGGTAGCGATGATGGACCTAGAGTTGAACCTGGGACTTAGGACCTCCGCCATCTAGACAAGCACTCTACTGCTCAACCCCTGAGCTCAGCTAACCCCAGCCTGATAGTCCACAGACCACAGCCTGACATTTCACCCAGGCTATAGTTCCTTTCAATCATAAGTGTGCTTTGCTATTTCAAACATCATAGCTTGAGACAGGTTTCTTCCTTGTCTTTCAGAAGCAGAAGTATGAATAATAAAGATGTGCATGCACCTGGTTAATCCAGAAAGTACACACACATGTGTAGCTATGACTCTGTATGTAATAATGCAGTGGATTTACTTGGGATAGCACATGCCCCCTTTGTTGAGTATACAGGAAACTTGGAGAGTTCTTTTAATAAAAAATACCCTTAATAAAAAGGGAAGTTCCAAGCTTCTGCCTTTTAGCTTCTAGATACCATAATGATTGTAAACCGCTTAAGCATCATAACTTCTTGTGTTCTTTCTTGTTCATTTCCCAAAATTTCAAAGTAGTTTTTTTATTATTTATTTATTTATTTATTTATTTATGATATTTGTTTTTTTATTGAGAAAAGGAGATAAAAAACAAATATCATAAATAAATAAATAAAGTAGTTTTTTAAATCCCTGAAAATGCACTGTTAGTTTTGTTTCATGGGGTTTTTGTTTGTTTGTGTTTTCTATTTCTTTCTCATTTTTTCCACTAACAATTTTTTAGATAGAAAATTTGACTTAAAATTTGCGTTTCCAAGATTCAATATGTATTTTATATTTGTTTATTGTCTTGCATACTGGGACAGCTCTCACAATTTGTACTCAGCAAAATGAGGCTTAGTTGAACCTTGCTCTGTGTGAAATACTAATAAATCCCCCTCCTTCAAATATTTTCAAATAAGGATTCTTCTTTACCTTGTATAGCATACCAACAAGGCTTAAAAACATACATTTGCTCTCATTTGATATCTATTGAGATCACTCAGTGGTGGGGAGGACCCTTTAACCTTTCACAGTATTTCCTCCTGTACAGTAACACTTAGATGGATTTAAACATATGAAACATATGACGACATAATTTCAAATGATGTACTTGAAGTTCTATACTAGTAGTTTACCAGGTATAGGCTAATATGAAAAATGAAATTTATGCTCTGGTAATTCTGAAACATGCATGGACAGCCCTTATTTGGGGGTTCTGTTGAACCTGTCCATATTGGGTTTCATGGTCTAAGTCGATGAGGACAACTGACCAGGTCTCTTTCTCAAGAGGGCACAAGATCTCATTAAAGATGGTTGTGAGTCACCATGGGTTTGCTGGGAATTGAACTCAAGACCTTTGGAAGAGCAGGCGGTGTTCTTAACCTCTGAGTCATCTCTCTAGCCCCATAATCTAATATACCATAGATGTAAATAAACTAAAGAGAAATTAAAAAATAACAAATATAGAAGTTGAATGATCTAGGGACTCTCTGTGGGACCACTGCAAGTCTTTGCACATCACAGGCATTGTATGTGGCTATCCCCAGAAGACATCATCGCATGAGAGGCTGAATGGTTGGTGAACTAGAATATTTTAACTAAATATCTCCATCCATCACCAGATGAAGGTTCTATGATGATATGCAAGATATTCGTCAGTATTGCTCTAGGATAGGGTCATTTCAGGTTCCCTATCCTCAACTGCCCAAGGAACTAACTGGGGACCTCGGCTTGGGCACCTGGGAGCCCCTCTAGGTTCAGGTCTCTTGCCAACCCTAAAGTGGCTTCCTTAACTAAGAATTGTGGTTCCGTGCTCCCCTGTCCAAACTTCCTTTATCCCAATCCTCCTGTTTTCCCATGGCCTGACCTCCTTCCCTTCTAACTTTTCTCTCCCCATCTCCCCTTACCCCCATTCCACCCCACCCCCAAGATCCCAATTTTCTCCCCGGAAATTTTGTCTACTTCCCTTAGCCAAGAGGATAACTATATGTTTTTCCTTGGGTTCCCCTTCATACTTAGCTTCTTTTTTTTTTTTTTTTTTTTTTTTTTTTTTTTTTTTTTTTTTGGTTTTTTCGAGACAAGGTTTCTCTGTGGTTTTGGAGCCTGTCCTGGAACTAGCTCTGTAGACCAGGCTGGTCTCGAACTCACAGAGATCCGCCTGCCTCTGCCTCCCGAGTGCTGGGATTACAGGCGTGCGCCACCACCGCCCGGCTTATACTTAGCTTCTTTAGATTCACCTATTGTAGACTCCATGACCCTTATTTATGGCTAGAAACCAATTATGAGTGAGTACATCCCATGTTCATCTTTTTGGGTCTGGGATACCTCACTCAGGATAGTGTTTTCTATTTCCATCCATTTGCATGCAAAATTCGAGAAGTCATTGTTTTTTTACCGTACTAGCAATTTAAGTTTTGGGTTTTTAACTCTGGGTGCCTGCTTTTCTGGCTTGAATGCTATAAACATATGTGAGGCTTATCAGAATTAGAGCCCATCAGAGAGATAGAGAACCTGGTCCTAAGACCCCAAGTCCAAACATCATGTCATGTGGGAGTTTTGGGGGCAGCAGGGAGTCCACCCCACCTATCGACAGGTGGTGAACATTCTGAACATGTAAAAGAGTTTGTGCACGATTAACTTCTATGAAACCTGTTTCAAACCTTCCAAATTATATTCTGCCAAGTGCAATTCTATCCTATTACCTTCACATACTCCCCTGATATCTCAGCGCTGTAAATTATTCGTTTGCCTCCTCAGTGTTTACAGCTGTGTGACATGGCACTTGCAGAGAGTGATCATGCATATTCCTTGCCTAGTTAGCATTGGGGGAACTAAGGGTATTCCATCCTTCCCAACCATGCTGCTTGTGTCCTAATGTGTTTAATATATTTGTGTGGTGAGTTTCAGCTTTCGTTTCCCGTTATCAGTGTGTTTCTGTGGCACTCGGACCTAGAAGGGGAATGCCAGATAGTGTCTCAGCTTCCTGTAAAATTAGCTATAGTCTCCAACTTCCCTGTTTGGTAATAGCATTGTCTGTCTATGAGGTCACTGCACATAACCATTTTTGTATCTTAGCATCACACTGGATTATAAGCATGTCATTTCTCTGTGTGAAAAGTTATCATTTAATGTCCCTTTCCTCATGGCATCTATATAATTTATCTTACTCTTTCTCATAGCTTTGGACTCCATGGCTGTCCAAGTTTGCTTTGCTTAAGCTCATTAGTACTGTGTACCAATTTCTACTTAAGAACAATTATTTATTGGGATATTGGAGTAGTGTTTGGTGTGCGATATTTCTGAAGATGACATTCTCCAGAAAATTTGTAGTCATCACTGGACAAGGTCACAGATTCCATCTTGAAAATCACTTTTCCTCCATCTGGGGAGCAGGTTTTCAGTAATAACTATTTGGACTAACCATGAAAAGAAGCAGTGAGGTTTTCCCCCTGTTACACTAAACCTGTGTACATTGGCTATTATACATGTGTGTTCATAAATATTTTTCCTTAAAGGAAGATAGCAGAAAAGTATTAAAAAACTATATGTAGTTGATCTACAGTGGCAAAAATAAATTAAGAATGCAATAAATACTGAACTTTTTCTCTAATGTGTCCTCCCTTTATGGTTTTGTTTATTATTTCTCTCACATAATGTCAGAAAGAAGTATTCCTTTTACTAGCATGAGCTATTGTTTTAAAGCAAAGGGAATCCAGATTCTCTCCCATTCTTTTACAAACTGAGTCAATAGTTTCCACCTTCTATGCCTGTACAGCTATTTCTTTGATAGTACAGAATCAGATGCATGATTTAGATATTGAGGAATTAGATTTAGTAAAACTACATATCCTAGAATTCAGCCTTCTAAGAGCCCATCTAGTCTTCTAGAAGCTGTAGGTTTTAAAGACAATATGTTACAAATGATAATGAATATATCCCCTGAATGCACGGTGCAGTCTTAGGTCCCCTCATAAATGCATATTTCTATATTGATGGGTTTTTTTTGCCCTCTTTCGTTTTACAAAATGTTCAGACCTGCATGTAGGACTCTGCATTTTGGAACTGAAGGCATGTGACTCTCCATTCTCTCTGGTTTCTGGTGTGGGTACTAAAGAGATGGCAAACACCTTTTGGTCTATACAAAATGTTCCTAGGAAACTTGTTTAGACTCTGGCATCTGGAAGTCTCCTATTGCACAGAAAATAATGCAATGCATTTCAGATCATAAATCATTTAGCACATTTTGCTAGAAACCAGAGAAAGAGGTCAACAGGTTATCATCTGTTTCGGAAATCCAAGAGGGAAGAAAGGGATATCTGAAAGAGAAGCTGAGATCATCAAAGTCACAGAAAGTATATAACTTGCAACTTCACATCCTTTAATTTCTCTGCCCTTCTTGAGGCAGGGGCAGGGGTTGAAGGCTTCAGATGGATCCACAGAAACTGGTTTTGTGTGTGCCAGGTGCTAAGGCTCAACGATCTTTTAGTGTCAGCTCTTAAGGCAGAGAGGTTTTTAAAAGAAGAAATTTTAAGGTTGGCTCTGTTACTATTCCGATCCTGACTGGGAATCCGGCATGCTCCATAATGATCAACGGGGAAACAGTGGAAATAGATACATGTTACCACAGGGACATTTGTTTACATCATCAAGGACAAAGACAACATAAAATGCATTTAGTATGGAAATAGGAATGAGGCCATAATGAAGTATGTGCATTCAGAATTTTAGGCACTGATTAAGCTATCATAAACTAAGATGAACATTCTTGTGGGCACTATATTTGTTAGAAACAGCAACAAAAATACAGTCAGGTGTTTAAACATCATTTTCAAAGGTTCTAATATGAAGAATGTATCAAGATTATGCCAACTTCTCTTCTTTTATTGTGTTTTGTTAGAATAACAGTTTTACTCTTTAAAGTACATATCTGAAGTATGACCTCCATTTGCAAGACTAAAGTGAAACAAGGTGTGCACCCACTGCTGTTAAGCTGTGCAAAAAAATAAACCTTTTTGTATCCTTTGACTTCTAAGCTAATATAGCGATGTGGTTTTGGTCATGGATTTTTGCTAAAATTACTTTTTTGTCTTTTTTATATTTTTTGGTTTGGTTTGGTTTTGGAGACAGGGTTTCTCTGTGTAGCTTTGGTGCCTGTTCAGGCACTCGTTCTGTAAACTAGGCTGGCCTCAAACTCACCGAGATCCGTCTACCTCTGCCTCCCGAGTGCTGGGATCAAAGGTGTGCATCACCACGTCCCTGCTCTAAAAATTATGGAAACACCTTTAGTTTCTTTACTTAAAGAGAAAAGACGGAACCTCAACCGCTTCTCGGGACAAGAGAATAAAAGCGTGGCCAAGTTGAGATGATCTCCATGAAGGTGCGTGTGTGCTGTGCCAGGCTTGCTGGCAACAAAGCAAGTTTGAATAGCAGCACGCATTTGGTTGTTACCCCCTACCTGTGCCATTAAAAGCTGAAGGGAAGCATCACCCTTTAATTCCAGATTGTCTGCTAATTCAGCAGGACACTTAATAAGTGTATAAGCCCAGCAGGCTAAAACATACCCTCTTCACTCTCTAGTCTCTTCTGTCGATGTGAGAATCCTAAAACTTCCCTTTTCTAGAATAGGTAGATAAGACGATTTCCTCCACAGTCTGCTCTGATTACATATATATCTCCTTTTAAAAAATGTATATATATTCATATTTACATGTATGGGAATACAAATGTTTGTGCAGAACTGTGTCCATGTGTGTGAGGCATAAGTTTGAGGTCAGGATGTTTGATGTCCTCCATTACTGTTCTGTTTTACTTTGTCTTTACTTGTTTCATTTTTTGAAATTATATCATAAATCATTTCACCTTTCCATTCCCTCCTTCAAACCCTCCCACATACTCCTCCCTATTCCTTTACAAATTCATGGCTTCTTTTTTCATTACTTTTGTTACACTCATATACATAGAGTTCTATACATATAAATTCCTACATACATATATACAACCTGCTCGGTCTGCTGAGGCCCCAAGCATACACAGAGATCTACTTTACTTTTATTTTAAGACATGGTTACTTAATCAAACTGAGAGCTCATTGGTGCAGTTAGTCTCTAGCCAGCTTCTTCCCAGGATTCCTTTCTCCCATTTAGAGACTGGAATTACAGGAAGGCTTCCTCAGTCACCCAGCATGTACAGAGGTTTTAGGGATCAGAACTCCAATCCCTTCTGTAGTCTGGTCCTTTCATACTAAGTGCTTGAATCTGTGAAACAATTATCTGTCCCCCATTGCTTTAAATACTTAATCTGAGTTTTCTTTCATTCTAAGTTAGGAAATTGTCTGAATTTGATTTTCCAACAAAATTAGGAAAGAAACCACATAATTCAGCAAGCTAGATCAGGCACTGTGGGACACTCACCAGAGCTGTGGGGGATTGATAAACATTTACCCTGTGCTGTGGATGCCAAGAATACCAGAGAGGGAAAGAATTGAGGATTAGAATAAAAAGAGTATGGTAAAAATAAACAAATTCTAGGCTTACTAGTCAAGCTTTGTTTTCAATCCGTGCACTTTCTATGGTTCTATTTAGAATTCCTTTGCAATATTTTTAGGAGTTTGGCAATAATTCTCAATGGTCAGTCAGTATGTTGTAGATTCTTTGTTTCTTCTTTGTGTATTGATTTTCAGTTGAAGATATTGTATTGAGAGCAGCTTCCTTTTTAAAAAAAAATAGATTTATAAAGCTGTGCACATCTTACTAAGCATCAGCTTTTAATTGTTTGATGACACATTCTATATCCTCTACATTGACGTAATACAATTAATGCTTGGTGTGCATATTTATTTGCTCGTTATTTTGTTTTATGTATTTATTTATTTATTGTTCAGAAATTCGCCAACTGCATGCCTTCCATGTCTTATAATTTAGCTTAATTAGTTACTGTCTCCCAGGAGTTCTTTTAGAGGCTACAAGATAATAACTTAATCATACAAGACAGGCTCCAGCTACATGCCAATTCTAAGTCTTAGAATCTCCACTCAGATATGACAGTGTGCTATAATGGCTCACACAACTCAGGAAGATTCCCTACTCTTAGTGACCAAAACGCTCCCAAATAGGGTTTTACAGAGAAGCAACCAGAGAAGGGAGGTGCAGAAGATAAGGCACAGGGAAGACATACACTAAGTTCTGACACCTTTCTAGGTGACAATACCCTGACAATCAGTGTCTCCAGATGCACAGGGCAACCAATCCACAGCAGGTACAAAATCCCATTCCCTTTCTGTGTTAACAGAGCTCTCTTTCCCTCTCTAGGTGTCACATTGTGCTCAGTGTGCTTGCCAACCTCAAGCAGAGACTCCTCAAATCTAGGAGTTCAAGATGCACACCAGCAACTAGCATTTTCCCTGAAGTTAGTCTATGTAGACAGTGGCTACCATCCCACATGGTTCCATAGCTGTTCAGTCCCAAAGAAACACACAAAGGCTTACATTAATTATAAACTGGTTGGCCACATAGCTCAGGCTTCTTATTAACTCTTAGAACTTATACTAACCCATAATTCTTGCCTGTGCTAGCCACATGGCTTGGTACCTTTTATCGGTGAGGCATTCTCATCTTGCCTCCTCTGCTTCTGGATTTTGACTGCAGACTGAACCTTTCCTCTTTCCAGAACCTCTCCTGTTTCTGTGTCACCACACCTATACTGTCGGCCTGCCCCCCCTCCCCATACTTCTCGCCTGGATACTGGTCAATTAGCCTTTTATTAAAGCAATACAAGTGACAAATTTTTACAGGGTAGAAGACTATTGTCCCACAGCAAGTCTAAAAGGCTAAAATTTCCCCACTGTTTCATCAGAGGGTCCTCTGGTCAGCAGTTACTTCCAGAAGTTGTTAGGGAGTTAAGTCTCAACGTATCTTCTTGACATAATCTTTGGTGTGATCCAAATGACTCATGACGAGCCAAACACACAATCATCATTTTCCAGGAGATTCCAAAGACTTTAGCTCTGCTCCAGGGTTAGGAAGGACTGAGACCAAACATTTGTTTGCAGCACGTGTGCACGTATGTGTGTGTGTGTGTGCGTGCACACACATGCGTAGAGACAGTCTTGGATGTTATTGCACAGGAAATTTCCATCTTTTATGCTTGTTTGTTTTTGCTTGTTTGTTTCATTTTTGGACAGTGTGTCCCTCACTAGATGGAGCTCATCAGCTAGTCTGACTGGCTAGCTAGTGAGCCCCATGGATCTGTATGTGTCTGTCTTTACATTACAGAAATTATAAGCCCCTGCCTCCACCATTCTTTCTGCGAACTGAACTCACGTCCCCATGCTAGCATAGCAAATACTTTTGTTAACTGAGCACTTCCCCACCTTTCTTCCCCAGACTCCAAACACCGTTCTTACTCTTTCACAACACACACAAAAAAAAAAAATACATGCTGCAGAACTCCAAAACGGTCAACCACTCTTCTGAGAAAGGTTCTTTTCCAGCAAGGTCAAGGTTGGAGTTTTTAAATTAGAAATTTGGCACTTGTTTGAAGTGGATATAGTTTCTGGGAAAGAGATGATTTGTCACTATCACAGCTCAATATGGGACCGCATTTGGTGCTTTATGCCATAATAGGTTTACATCTGTCCTTTTGATGATGTAGTAACTTTTCAAAGTGACATGTAGGAAGCTCACAGCCTACCATCTGTTTCTTCATCACAAGAAACCAGATAGCCAGTACTCTGCCAGAACATCATTTGGCTTCACATGCCCTGCTTCTCAGGCCATAGAAATCAAAGTACATGTTCCAGGGAGACTGAAGTCTTGAGAAGGGCAATTTCTCCCCGGTGCCCTGCCTCACACACATGCATGACGCCTGTGCTGAATCCCACAGATGAGAAGAAGCATGAGCCTCAATGCCTTCTCTTCCTGACCACTCTCTGAGGCTGACAAGAGGTTTCCCGAAATATTTTTTTATGTCAAAATACCAAGACCCCATTTCGGTCTTTAGTCAATTTATGAGGCTGGCTATTTTCTTCCCCTAACCTTTTTGACCTAAACTGGGCCTGTAACATAAATTATACACTATTCCAAAACGTAAGACAGGATGGCAAAAGATATTTATTGCTCTTTTTTTTGTCTTTGAAGGCTAAAATTTTAAAAGCTATTTTCCTTAAATAAGCACCAGTAAGAATAGAGAGCAGAGTTGGGTTTTGTTTGCTTGTTTTTATCATTATGCTTTTTAACATAGACAAAATACTTTGTTTTATCTCCTTCAGAGTTTGTTGACCATTTTGTCCCCAGGGCCACAATTGCTTCAAACTTTATAGTAACCTTCAACAAGGCTTTTTCTCTCTAGCCACCCAACACACATTTCTCCACCTACCCTGGGAATCTGCAGAAAATTACTACTTAATTTCCAGACTCCTATAACTGATGGAATACAGGACTTATGTATGCTGGGCTAATGAGTAATCAGATAGCTCAGGCTTTGGTGACAAGGCATGGGTTCCTATCCTATCCTGGCTGTAAATTTTCAGTTGACAGTTAATGATGATGAGGTGGGAATTTATCCTGCTTTTTCTGAGCTAAGAACTTTGAGAGAGGGCAGAGAGGCCAAGCAAGAGAATTTCTCAGAGAAAACATCACCTGAGCTGAAACAAAAAGACAAAAGAACAGAGTGTTCTATTTCCAGGCAGCCATCAGGCATGAGGGCACAGCAAACGGAGTTCAATAGAGAACTTTGACTATTGTTTCTTTGAGACCCAGGGATGGGAGATTGAGATATTGCAAGTGAATTATTGATCAGCTGCTTTTATGTCTGCCACTGGCTAAATTTTAGCATATTACCTTGTAAGTCCTCTAAGACAGCCCTAAGACTGACACAGTATGAAAAATAGGGTCAAGGTCACGAACAGACACAAAGCACACGGGGAGGGAAGAGAATACCTGAGAAGAAGGAATACAGATAAGCATATATAATTGCATCTGTATGTTTTGTGAGGAGGAGGTGATAGACAGTAAACAGGAAGGTTATCAGGGGCTGCAACATAATGCTTACCACGATAGTCACCAACATAATGCCTACCATGATAGTCACCAAGTGCTCCCTTTAGGTGCAACAGGTGCCTGTTAAGTACTTTGTTCTCACTTGTTGCTTGTGCCTTTTACTTGGCTCTTAGTAGCTCCACACCCTAAAGGAGACTACAATAAATTAATATGGGCTTTGATAACAACCTATTCTTGTGAAAAAACAGCTCCTTGGTGTAGCACCACCCTTGGCTAAGACAGAAATGAATGCCAAAGAAATAGCAATGGTTTTTACATATGGACACCACACACTTTGGACCCTTTACTGTATTTGGAGGTGATGCATTTTGAAGCAACACTATTAATATTTCAAGGGATTTTGTGTTACTGTACCCAAGTGTATTTCTACAATGCTTTCGGGTGTGCTTCACTGTGGTTCACCTTAAGCCAGGAAGAATCACATCCTCTTTCTCCTTAGGGAATCTT
Organism: Microtus oregoni; assembly: GCF_018167655.1. Lineage (NCBI taxonomy): Eukaryota > Metazoa > Chordata > Mammalia > Rodentia > Cricetidae > Microtus > Microtus oregoni. The sequence goes on from NW_024543082.1 coordinate 22,073,747, forward strand.
TCACTTACCAGTGGAAGAAGAAACTATGTGAGCTGTCTTCTGTCCTACTAGGGATTTCTGGGATGGTACTAGCTTGGGAGTCGCCATTCTGCCAACACACTACTCATTAGGCAAAAAATTCTGTTTGTGTTTTATAAAAATAGATTTGTTATTATCATCATCATTATCATTATTTAATCAGTGTGGTTTCTGTGTGTGTGTGTGTGTGTGTGTGTGTGTGTGTGTCTGTGTGTGCAGATCCATGAGCTCAGAATTGAACTCTAAACCTCTGGAAGAGCAACAAGTGCTCTTAACCACTGAAGTACCTTTCCAGCCAACCCCAATAATTTCAATTTTATTTTTATGTAATTTTCAATAAACAAAAGCCCTAAGTGATGAAAATTGTGCTGCACATCCCATAGTATTCGGCTACCTCTAACTAAATCATCTTCCAATGCTTTTCACACACTACTTCTTTGCCACCTGGTGTGACCATTTCATATGCATGTGTGTACGTGGTGGTAGGTAAATGACAGTCACCTACTTTCTTATTGATATTGGGAGAACCTTTTGAGAAGCAGAGTGGGCATGACATCTATGAATGTGTTTCCTGTTTGGCCAATCAAATATCCTTTTTCTTATCATAATTTAAAGTTTAGGCAAACTCAACACACAGTTTAGTGGTTCTATGTTTGTGGTTTTGAGTATGTATGCTTATGCACATGTGTGTGTGTATGCTCCACATGTGTATATTCCGTGTGTATGTGTGTGTGTGTATGAATGTGTATGCATTCACATGCATATGTGCACAAGTGCACGGAGCCCAGAGGTCCACATTGAGTGTATCCCTCAGTTTCTCTCCACCTTGTTTTTTTGAGACATCTTAACCTCTGTTCTTCCTTGCATCATACAAAGTACAGGCATTCTAATGTGTTTCTGAATAATGACTTCATGATGAAATGATAGAGAAATAGGTGTTATTTTTAACACATGAATTAGATTTCAGTGCTTCTATGTACAAACTGTGTGGTAATCAATAAGATATGGAAGAGCTGAAAGTCCATATTTTTGTATTTTGCTGACACCAGGCTCTTTTTAAACATTAAATTCAATTTGTAGCACATATCACATTGTTCACATTTGCAGTCCATCTTCTTCTTTGAAGGACTTAGAAATATTTTCACAGCTGTGTCTTTGGTGCCCTGTATACTGCCCAGTGTACTATAGTGAATACGCATAATGCTTCTCCTGTGCATGCTGGCACAGTTTCATGTGTTTAATTCCTTATAAACTAATGCGGGGTTTATTGTGTAGCAACCATATCAAGAAGGTGATCATATAATGAATAATTTAAAGCAGAAACACTCACGAGAGAGAAGCAGTGCTATTAATTAGCTACTATTAATTACTATAGCAAAATACTCAAGTTCAATTCGTTCACATTTTAAGCTAAGGGACCTGCTCAGACATTGAACAAGTACACTTTACATTATGCAATGGATGGGTTCCTGAACAATTGGAGTTAATATCGGTTAAGTTGGTGCAATTAGGTCCAAGATAATGTATTCTGGGAAGTACCAGGGCACTGTAATTGCCTGACCTGACCCAAATGTGACTTGCTGTGGGGGCTTTAATCTTCAACGCATGTTGGAGGGTTCATGGAATCTTTCAGCCGTGACTTTTATGAGGGCTCCTTGTTCATCCTGGTCAAGCTGCAAACACAGAATGTCACTTTGCACATGATGTTAATGGCAAGCTAGCCCTTCCGTATGCAGCCAGACATCACCCTTGAATCTTATATATAATGAGCAGTGGAGATACAAAAATTTAAAATCAGGATGATTTTATAAATGCAGTTCAGCCTGCATTAGTCACAGACTCGGAGACCTTAAAACAGCATGCTCACTTTCCTAGGCTTTAATTACTTCAAACATGAAACTACAGGATTGGATCACACATATTACACTCTCTTTTCTTAGCTAACATTCTCTGGGTGTTTATTAGCATTCTTAAATAGGTAGAAATGTAGGGAACAATTGTCCGTATTAGATAATGAGGCTGACATGATCCCATGATGGCCAAGAAAAGAATTAATGTGAAACTTAAGACAATAAGACAAATAATTCAGCATTTCTGTTATAGTGCACAGTTTAATCTTGACGTACAAATATAAAGTAACATGCTATTATTCTCATAACACATTTTCAATGTACAATAAATCTCTAATGTATAAAGTAGCTGTGCACCTTTCTCATTGTTCCATAAGAGCCTCACTTGAAGTGGGGTTCCACATACATGGCAACACAGACAGTGCTGCTTCAGTGGGCTACCAGAACAACACAAGTCATGAACACAGGAAGGAACCTGGCAAGGGGTACTGACAGTCACAGAGGATGATAAGAGACAATGGGAGAATAATCAAAATGCGTTAAGTATACTACAAAAATGCCAAAAAAACCCATCCTAATTAATAAAAGATAGACAGCTAGAACCCTAAATAATTTAGATTCCCATATTAGTTACTTCCAAACATTATATTTCTTCAGGTTTAAACTAACAAAGAAGCTGCTATATCTTAGTAGCCCTTTAGAGCTAGACATCATGAAGAACACTGTACTCCACGGCAAAAGGATACAAATGAGTGCCGTCTCCATTAGAGTCTAGTTTGTAAGCAGAGCATATACATGTAGATGATAACCAAGGGATAATGTGGCAAGTTGCTGAGAGTCTAAATGGGAAACTGAAATTTCATCACTGTGCTATGGAAGGCTAATCCAATGACATGTAAATTTATTCTCCCGGACTTTCTATTACTCTCATTTAAGGGCTTCTAGAGTAGGACAGCTAGAAGCTAAGGGTAGAGATTAGGAAAGTAATATGGGATGTTTATATATTATATCTGACTTGAATGCAGAAGAACACAGGCTCCTATGCAATTATGAAAGTAAAAGATAAAACTAGTGATGAAATGGAGATTTGATTTTAGAATAGCAAGTCCAATGGGAGAGGAGATGGATAGGAGAGTGTAAAAACAGTAGATACAGAAATCTCTTTGCTCTCTCTGCGTTTTCAAACATAGTCACTGAGTTATGTATGTGATGTGGGATTTCCCTCTGTATACTGTGATTACCATTGATAAATAAAGAAACTGTCTTGAGCCCATAATAGGGTAGAACAGTTGTAGGCAGGGAAAACTAAACTGAGTGCTGAAAAAAAAGAAAGGTGGAATTAGGAAAAGCCATGTATCCCTGCCAGAGACAGACACCAGTTGGAATCTTGCCAGCAAGCCACAGCCATCTGGCAATACACAGATTACTAGATATGGATTAAAATAATATGTAAAAGTTAGCCAATAAGAAGTTAAAGCTCATGGGTGAAGCAGTGTTTTAAATAATATAGTTTCTGTGTGGTTATTTTGGTTCTGGGTAGCTGGAACAAACAAGCAGCCTCCCTCCTACATGTATTTCTCGCTGAGGAAATATCCATGTCCATAAGAAAAGCAAATAAACCCATTCTGTGTGCATAGACATTCTGTTCAGTGAAAAATCTGTGGGCTCAGACTTTCCTATGGTTCAAAGTTTTCAAGTTGAGAGGAATCGTTTAGTGTTTGGAGAAAGAAAAAAAAATGTAGGAACAAAACAAAGTCAATAATATTAGTAGATAGTCTATTGTTGAACAAGATAGCTCTCATTGATAGAAAAGTGATCTTGATTAATCTTAATGCTCTTAGTCAATCCTTGTTCCTTAGTAATTAGTTCTTTGGTAACAACTAAATGGGTAGCTGTTCAGAACAATTCAAGTCTGTTACATGATGTCTACCGTGTCTACTGGTTACATGGTAGTTACAATGTCTTGATAAAAAATGTACTTATATGTTTAGATTCCATAATATTGAAAGACACTTTAAACTACATAACTGTTTATGATAGTTTTCACATGTCCTTTCATTTAATTTTTTGTTGAGATACGAGCGGAGCAGCGGGCTCGTCCCCAGCACCCGGCTGCCCACACGGCTAGCTTTATACCCGAAATAATTACACAGAAACTGTATTCTTTTAAACACTGCCTGGTCCATTAGTTCCAGCCTCTTATTGGCTAGCTCTTACATATTGATCTAACCCATTTCTAATAATCTGTGTAGCCCACGAAGTGGCTTACCAGGGAACATCTTAACCTGCGTCTGTCTGGAGTGGGAGAATCATGGCGACCCACTGACTCGGCTTCTTTCTCCCAGCATTCTGTTCTGTTTACTCTGCCTACTTAATTTTTTGTCCTATCAGAGCCAAGGCAGTTTCTTTATTTAACCAATGAAAGTAACTCCTCCATCAATTTTTAACTCAAAATGAGTATGTAAAAATATATATCCCCTGAATAGGCCTTTGTTTCTGAACATTTGGAGCTCTATTTAGAGCATAAAAATATTGTGAACTTGTCTGTGTGAGAATCTTCCCTAAATATGTGATTACATGTGATTATAAAACAAGTTTTATATGATTGTTTTTAATTCTTGAAACTATGGTTTGCTATTTGTTTTGATTTAGTGCAGTTAAAAAATAAAATAAATGGGGAAGGAATTTGTCTTGCATCCTGTAGTCTTTTTATATTGCCAAATTAAGTGTGTAAAACTCAGTTAATTCACAATACATTGACATAGTCATGAAAAGGTAAACTTTTATAATTCTTATGAATTATATCAAGTAGAGAAAATCAACAAACTATTTTCATGAGGTAGACTCTCCTTTTCGATTATGTAAAATGTTTGCTGTCTTAGCAACAAAGAGACAAAGGAATTTCTAGTTTCCTCCCTTCTTAAAAATGATATCTGAAGTCAATATATATTTGAACCTCTTTGGTCATTCTTAAAGAAAAATTCCATGTGTGTGTTTGTTGGGACTGTGTATATAATGTTATTGAACTAATTATTAAGCATGGCAATTACATATGAAAATAAAAGCTAAACTTGCACTGGGTTTTCCAGTATTTAAAGAATCCAGTTTTTTAGGCTTCATGAACTAACGCAGAAAAACCATCATGGCAGAGCAGCACAGCAATCTTTCCAGACTTTTGGAGGTGGAATTGAAAAAAATAATAAGAAAGAAATATGTTTTTGATGATAAGGATTGGCTGAGTGAATTGAGTGATTATCATTGGCAACAATGAGACTGTCAGCTTTCCTGTCTTCCATTCTCTGTTTTTCCATCTCCTTTGTCTTTCCAATTTAGGGCTTCATTCACAAATTACTTTTACTTTCATAATGGGCAACCTGATGGAAGCACTAACAAATGATAGAATTATTCTGTACTTACTGATAAAACAAACCAGTGAAGGATACACTAGGTGACATTATAAAACCTTTCTCTTTTTAAAAAACTTTTGATAACATGCATAAGGATGTAGAAGACAATCTTGAAGAAGAATGCAACAGTAGGGTGGTTTGAAAATCCTTAAGCAAGTATTTCTTTTAAAGTATTTATTCTACAGATATTTATATTGAGAGAGTGTGGTCTATAAAGTGGAAAGACAAATGCATAAAGCTGCTTTGTTATGTTAGGGTTGAGCATGCCTAAAAAAACCTTCAAAAAGATGTCTTGAATAAAGAAATTTTATGTAGTATTTATCAATATATAGACTTTAAATATTGCTTTAAGCGTTCATCTGAACTGTGTGGTGGTGGTACATGTATTTAATTCTAGCATTTGGGGACTAGGGGGCAGAGACAGGTGTATATCTGAGAGTTTGAGGCAAGCCTGGTCTATAGAACAAGTTCCAGTACAGCCAAGGCTATGCATAGAAACCCTTTCTCAAACACCTTCCCCCCAAAAGAACAAAAAGAGAGAGTGGGGAGGGAGGAAGGAAGGAAGGAAGGAGTGAAGGAAGGAAGGAAGGAAAGAAAGAAGAAAGATTAAATCTACAAGTAGGATCATGTTCTAGTAAGGAGTTGCATAAGAGAGTACAAATTAATATTGCTAGGTAGGAACTTTATCCTGACTCAGGTATTTGGCATTACTCTAGGCACAAGAATTCCCCAGGATGGCTTTTGTCCTGTAATTTGATTAGTGTTTATTTTTTTAACACTATGCATTACTTGCTTGTTTTTGTTTCTTTATATCACAAGAGAGTATAGTGACATCTTGTTTACTCATGTAAATATTTCAGAGACATAATGGTCACTTGACATCCAGGCTGCCCCTGATTCTAGAAAATATACCAAGTGTTCAGAAAGTTATGATGAACTCAGACTGCCATATTCTCAACATATGATAAAAATTACGTTTGCTGTTAAATGTATGACAAGGTCCTACATTTTGGACATTCTCCTAATAAAGGTTTGTAATGTACATCATGTAACTGCAATGTTTAATAATCACTGTAATCCTGTTTAATGTTATTTATCTATATGAAATACTATGCTGATAAAAGTGCACATTTAGGTAAAGGGTCATAGAGCAATAATCCTATAATAAAAGTTGAGTATATTAAAGAGGGAACACACTATCACCACAGGTAAGAATCCCTGGAGAGTGTGGTAGGTTTCTCTTGTTTATAATTTAGTCCCAGCAGGACGACCCTTCCATGAACTGATTATCAGAGCAATTCTATCTTTGGGGAGAAAAAAAAAGTCACAGAACACTCAAAAGCTGAAATAAGCTTTCCTTTTTGTGTGATTTGAAAGCTATTGTCAGTCTGTGGTACTCTGCAAATTATTCCATTTGAAAATAATTCAGCTTCTAGATTACACATTGTCTATGTTTCCTCTTCCTTGCTCTCTACTAAGGACATTTAAATGAAACTATTAGATGATTTTTTTTAACACTTATTCTCCACCTGAAGTTATTATCCTCAATTCATGATATTGTAGTCATCTGCAAAATAACCAAACAGGAACATAGATTCTGTTGGGGAAAATAAACCAGAAGAATAGAAGGAACTGAGAAACCAAATAAGGGGGAAGAGAAGGCTCTCTGGAGAGACCTGGGCACACTTATGGCTGCTTTCACCTCTAAGATGCAGATTTAACTTTATCTGTTTGAATTAGCTACCAGTTCTTTCTATTATGATATCACTGTAGTCATAGATTGAAAAAAAAAAAGAGCCTCTCTTCAGTGCACAAATATCCAGTAAAATTTTGCTCTTTCAGTGATATGGTTATGAGTATTTGAGTTGAATCAAATTAAAAGTTAACCTATGAAGCAAGGTAAACTCTAGCACTCCAGAGGGTGGGTTAGTAGGATTACAAGTTCAAGGTCAGCCTGGACTATACAGTGAGATTCTATTTCAAAAATATGTGAAGAAATAAAACCCCACACCAACAGAATATATTTTGCTAGCAATCAGACAATGTTCAGAAAACAAAATTTACACTGGATGAAATTTAAATCATTTCATATTTTCTCCACCAAAAATAACTCCAAAGTGGCTACTATTTATGAAAAAGCACAACAAAAATCCTCAATGCCCAGAATTGGCAAGATTGCTCAGCAAGTAACGGTGCTTGCCTCTAATCCTGAAGACTTTAGAACGATCCTGAGATCCCACATTCTGGGAGGAGAAAACTCACCCCCACACGTTGTTCCCTGACCTCTATATGCATGCCATGGCATGATGGTGGCTTAAATCCTCAGTACCCAAGATCAAGCCTCCTAGTGGGATGTTCTACTCAACAGATGTTGTTTTGTTTAATAGATACTTGATAAATATAATTACATTAAGTTAGAGTGGGTACTAAGTTAAGTTAGAGCCTCAGGGAAGGTGTGCAGTTTTTGTTTGTTTGTTTTTGTTTATTTAGCAGTCAGGGAAGACCCTGATCAACTTGGGCATTGATAGCTGTAAAATGTATTCTATATTTTCAATCAAACTTTTTCCTTTCATTTCACTTTTTTGGGGGGTGGGGTTCCGAGACAGGATTTCTCTAGGATGGTCTTGGCTGACCTAGAACTTGCTCTGGAGAACAAGGTGGTCTTGAACTCACTGAGATCTGCCTGCCTCTGTTTCCTCCCAAGTGCTGGTATTAAAGGTTTGTACCAACACTACCTGACGGCAATCAATGTTTCTACCAGATTTTGCATTGGCAGAAGTGGAGTTTTCCTTAGCGATCTTGTAGCTTTTACGAGCTACCTAAATACCCTATGGACATGAGTCACTGGGATGAAGAAAGAATTCACCAATTTTATAACCTATAGTTTTCAATTATATTGAATGTTCCTGGGAAGGAGAAATAGAGAAAGAAAGAAACAAAACACCACAAAGTGAAAGAAAATTCTGCCTCACCCTCCAATAATACATGTCAAATTCTAGTCCTTTGTTAGTCACTTGCTAGTTCTTACCCATCATAGAATATGTCCCTTCCAGAGGTGAAATTAGAATCAGAAAACTGCGTTAAAATGGGCTGATCTCCTTCTCACTAAACAGCCTGATTTCCACCTAGTGCTTTCACGATGAAGGCAGCCCAGTCTACTTCTTCCCTTAGATCATACTGTGCCTTTAGTGTAACTGTATTCTCTGAATAAAGCCAGTTGTAGAAGATCATGGACTTTGTAATTGCCTGTTTGCAGCTTAAGATTCACTTCCATGATTGCTTTTGCAAGGCTCAGATCTTGGAATGTGTCATAAATTTTTCATATTTTTATAAAGAATTATGTGCTTGCCTCAAGAAATGATATTCTTGGTTATTGTATTTTATTGCTTGTAATTATTGTAGAAATAAAATTATGTTCAATAATACTGTTATGTGTAGATTGCTGACTGCAGAGTCTATATTATCTACTGAATTCTGGAAATCTGTTTTTATATGGTACATGAACATTTAATTTAAAGTGGTAAGCATTTTTCCTAAATGGTTATTGGACTCCAGTGTAAATGATTCCAGCATGTACTATGATAGATTAGCTGCACTTAGCCATTTTCCAATGTCAACTATGGCCATGAATATGAAGAATTCATTCCAAACATTTACCACTACTTAAAACCAATCCTGGTTAGGAAATAATTACTCATAAATGTGAGTTTGAACCTAGTACATAGCCTGAATTACATGAATTTCTTCATTTCTAAATAAAGAAAGACTGGTGCCATCAAACCCTGATGATCCTTATAAAATTTTCTGATGAGAATCAGTTGCATAACAAAGAACAAAATAATAGAAATTATAAAGATGAGGATGCATATGTGATACTATTTTAACTAGAATGTATTTCACCTAAATCTCAGTATCTTCCTCCATGACAATCATGTCTACAGGACAGGTTTGATATTGCCACCTTAGAAAAATGTTGGGTTCTGAGAAATGATGCATTTTAGTAACAAATGACCCAGAAATGGACTTGATGTCAACTGGTCCCTGGTTCATTAACCCTGGTTCTATGTCCTTTCTTCCATATTCAAGTGAGAATGAGGAGCATTGTCAAGGACTTTGTGATCATAACTTTCACTTAATATACACCACATTGTTCTCCTTTCCTAAAGGCACTTGGCAGTGTGCCAGGATTCAATTGGCTGAAAAGAAACCCATTGTTAATGTCAGTTTGCATGGTGCTGGCCAGAAAGGTTTGAGAGTGCTATGTCACTGGTGATACAGATATTTGAGCCTTCTAAATAAATTGTATGGACTTGGAAGTAAACTTAGTTTGAAAATGTGGTTCACTGACAGAAGAGGATAACTGATAGCATTTGGAGGTCACTGGAGATTCTGTCTTGTTGGTAGTGTTGTTTCCCTTTTGCACGGTTCTTCATTTGTTCTCTATACTGTGGAGGTGACCATGATCCATTATCATGGATTTAAGTAATAATCTGAGAATGAGGAACATGAGGTCTCCTGAAAACCATGGAAAACCCAAAACCTCTGAAGAAAGTGCCATCCCTTTCCTTTCCTTGCCTTGTCTGCTTCCTTCCCTCCCTCCCTCCCTCCCTCCCTCCCTCCTTCCTTCCTTCCTTTCTTTTATTTTTTCTTTCTTTTTTCTTTGTTCCCTATAAAGCCTACATCTAATGAACAAAATATAGGGTGGATAGAGGAAGGGTGGAAGAGAGAAGAATAGGAAAAAAGAAAGGAAGAGAAGGGGTGGGAACAGTTACAACAATTATAAAAGAAAAACCAGTACTTAGAACCTTAAAAGGCATATAGGCTTGTAATCCATTGGATTTCTGATTGAAGGTAAATATAGGAAACCAAATCCAATGCACTTTGTAGAGGAGAAATTTGAAGACGTTTGCAGTGAGCAAAAAGGACATTAATGATGCCTAGAAACTACATGACACAGAGGCAGGTAGGGGTGAGTTCTGTCTGTTTTGAAACTCTTACACTCTACTTTTCAAGTTTCACGTGGGCTGTCTCATCTTGCCTTTCAAGAGAAATCTTTATGATGTGGGATTCCCCTCTGTGAATACCATTGGTTAATAAAGAAACTGACTTGGCCTGCTAGGTTAGAACAGAGATAGGCATGGGAAACTAAACTGAATGCTGGGATTCAGGGAGAAACCATGTAGCCTGCCAGAGATAGATGCTGCTGAAACTTTATGCAGTAAGCCTCAGCCACATGGCTATACACTAAAATGGGTTAAATTAAAATATAAATGTTAGCCAATAAGAAGCTAGAGCTAATAGGCCAAGCAGGGTTATAAATAGTATAGTTTTTGTGTGATTATTTCGGGGCTGAGCAGCCATGGACAAATAAGTGACCGCCTTACAACATCTTTATTAAGAAAGTTTGTGAGACAAGACATAATCTTTGTATGGAATGACCAGTAAAAAGCCATCTCGGTGAAAGAAACCATGACAAAACTTTCTCATAAGAATCTTGTAGAGCCGGGCAGTGGTGCCGCATGTCTTTAATCCCAGCACTCGGGAGGCAGAGGCAGGTGGATCTCTGTGAGTTTGAGGCCAGCCTGGTCTACAAGAGCTTGTTCCAGGACAGGCACCAAAGCTACAGAGAAACCCTGTCTCTAAAAACCAAAAAAAGAAGAATATTGTGTAAATAAATGTGAACACGACAACATTTTGTGAAATACTAACTGCTATACAATTAATAAAACAATATGAATTTTTCTTCTGTTATGCATGTAATTACAAGATCCTCACTTTTCTTGTTTAAGAGATAGTCTATTAGATCCAAAGCCACTTACTGTAGGACTGGAGAGAAGATTCAGAACTTCCTGCACTTCCAGAGATTGTTCCCAGTATTGTTCCTAGTACCCATGTTGGATGATTCACAACTCCAGCTCTAGGAAATCTGAAGTCCTCTTCTATTCTCTGAGGGTACTGCACTCATGTGCAAATTACCCTAAACTTCCCTACATACACATACACAAGTATTTAAAATTTTTTAAATATAAAATATTATAAAGCCATGAAATGTTTCTTATCAGCAGGTGGATTTGGTTAGAGAGTCACAATGATCTGTCCTCATGAACATCACCCTTCCCACAGTTAACTGGAATTCTGGGGGACTATTATTTCTCAACATTGCCTATAAAATCATGCAGAGTTAATCAATATACGACAGTTATGCATATAGCTGGAGGAGTGCCTATCTGAAATGGAGGCATCTTTTTCCCCATGATCAGGCCCCACACTCCCCCCATATCAGCATCATGAAGTTTTGCAGCTATTGTAGAAAAGACACTGGCTAAGCATATATGTATACGCTGCTTTGTTTACTTTCTGTAAGAAAATCAACATGCTTTTCACAAACCTTTTCACTATATGTCAAAAGTGAAGATAATTTTCATCAATTTCCATGTTCAGAAAATAGGCAGGGCTCATGCTGGGCAGCTTAACTGACACAGTGACAATGCGATTTGATGCTGCTGGGAAGTGAAGAGGAGATGCAGCAGGAGGGGTAAAACATACAGGTCAAAGTCAGTTACCCCAAACCCTGCTTACAAGTTTAGGAAGCTACACAGTCTAGCTTGGGGAGTTAGATTCTCAAAATAGTCTTTAGTTTGAGGTATGAAAAAAAGTAATAAAGCCAGTCCTGTATAATGGCTCAAGCGTGTAATCCCAGACCTCAGGAAACAAACAAAATATCAGAATGTCAAGACCAATTACATGGCTATATAACTTGCTATATTTTATGAGACTTTTTCTACAAAGAAAAAAAAATAAATCCAATTATCATCATCATTAACAAGCTCTTCTTTAAAAGTCATCAAATCAACATCTGTTTGTCACTACAACACTTCTTTTTTCTCTTAAGATGTTTGGATAACAACCTCAGTAAAATTATATTATAAATTATAACATTTATATACTGTAAACAAGACAGCATTGGATGTTATTTGTTTTCTGTTTATCTGTCTTGCCGTTGTCTACCATCTATTATGCATCTATTAGCCTATCAAAATATAATTAAAAATGTACAATCTCTTATGGGTTTTTTTTTTGTTTTTTGTTTTTTCGAGACAGGGTTTCTCTGTGGTTTTTTGGAGCCTGTCCTGGGACTAGCTCTTTTAGACCAGGCTGGTCTCGAACTCACAGAGATCCGCCTGCCTCTGCCTCCCAAGTGCTGGGATTAGGCGTGCGCCACCACCGCCGGCTACAATCTCTTATGGTGATACCAATGATATCAGGTGGTTTTTTCCTCCTTCTGCCCCCATCTTCACCCTCTTCTCTTGAATTAAAACTAAGAATATAAAAGAAGGTGGGAAGGGAGAAAGAAAGAAGGAAGGAAAAAACCCAGAAGAATTTAGTTGTTGAGTAACAATAATCAGTTGTTGATTAATAATGACAGGGATGGGGAAAGGGAAGAAATGTGAGTGCCTCACTTTCCCTGACTGAGGCAGACCTTGGCCTTGGATAAAAGAGAAGCCTTTGAAGAAAAGGAGAAAACAATTAATTAACAGTGCTTATAGTTTACTTTTGAAATCAAGTCTGTTCTTTGTGCTTATACTTTTCTTAAGAGTGCATATTCTTTAATAATGGGTGGGAATTTTTCAGTCAGGGACAGCAGTGATCTTTTCTAGTCTGATGAGTAACATTTAAAAAGTTATTTGGAACAAAAATATAACAAATGATTTGCTTAAAACTTAAAAAAAATCATTGTTTGTTCAAAAGATAAAGGTTGAATGAAATGTTCTGGAAACTGGCAGCTTCTTCTGTTCTCTTTTGTGTTTTATTTTCCTGACTGTTATATTTTGTTCATTGGGATGCTCTCAACTTAGGGGAAATAGACTTCTTTTTCCTTTTTCTTTGTTTTTGTTTCTCACGGGGAAAGAGAAGGTCAGAAGATGGGACAAGTACGTGAAAACATTTTCATCAGACAAGCTTTCCAAAATCGAAGATGGGAGAGGGCTGGAAAACTGGAGGCTCCACTATTCTGAAAATTAGCAGTTTCATGCCACAGACTGCTTCTCTGTTGCTGTTTCATCTTCTGGTATAATCTTCTAGCTCAGTTCTTTAATTCACAGTTTTCTGTAATCATTTTTGAAGGTGCTTTTGAACAACAGGGCTTTTTTCCAACATCTATTAGTGAACTTTGATATTACTTTGCTCTCTTAAGAAAATTTTCTGTAATGTGATATGTACATCTGGGGTGAGGTCAAATGGCCTTATAAAGCTGTCGATATGTTTTTAATTTAATAATTTAAAATTAAACAATATCTTCTTCAAAGTTATCACATTGTAGAAAATGAGGACTGTTTCTGAGTCATTCAAACATTTCCCACCAATAAAATCCCTGTTTTCTTGTGTTCTGTTCTTGACTGCTGCATGAGGAGTCAGTAGCTTGGTACTAAAGAGAAAAAGGAAGGGAGGAGTGATGGAAGAAAGGTAGGTGGGCAGGTAGGTAAGCAAGCCCGTGTAGTTAATTTTCTGTGACCTTGATGTGTGTGAAGCAAGCAGCTTATCAGCACATCATTTCTCTCTCCAAAGACCCCAATGAAAAGAACCCAAGGGGCTTTTCCTACATCCGTAGTGATCAATTCTACCTGGAATTAAAAATGCTTGCCTTAATAAATGGGCATTACGTCAACATCTAGTCATCAGATTATCAATTCTGTTTGAAGAAATGTAAAGTATAATGCAATTATAAAAGTATAATAAACAATGTCAATGAGTAACCCTTCTGCTGTTGTGAAATATTTCTCTTACTGGGCAGCACAGTAATCCAGTTACTTATAATTTCAGAAAGTATAAAGACAGCTATGTTAAGACTGATCTCCTTCAGCCCTGAGTTTTGGTAATGTGTCAGCCTTAAACTGACTAAGTAGTTTGGGGAACTTTCTTCAACGCCTTCATGACCACTCAGAATCATGTGATCTTTCTTAAACCCACTCTTAGGATTTTCTTGCAGAGTTTTTCCCTGAAGTTCAATGTCAGTCCTCTGACAACCCACAGGGAGTGCTGGAATGGGGCTCTGTAGTTGCTGTGTCTTCTCCCTGGAATAGTTGATCCTCAGACATTTGCATGACTCAGTCTCTCTTCTTCATGTCTCTGCTGGCATACAACTTCCTGGGGAATGTGTGAAGTTTTTAAAGCACAGGATATACATTGCAAAACAACCCTATCCTTTTACCCTTATACTGTGTCTATTTTCTACTTTGAATTTATATAAAAAACAGCATGATAACTTTTATAATTTTCTATACTAGCATATAAAATAGTGGATTTACCTCTGCCCCAGACATTACCTGGATCTAGCATCAGGTCAAGTTCACAGTAAGTATTTAGATAGCAACAGACAATGACACCTAGCTATTATTATTACCCCTCTCTTTCTTTCATGCACCCCATCAAATACAAGCAGTAGCTACATACCCCTGAAAGAGGAAAAAGCCTTGCATTTGTGTGAGTCTATATATAGGAACTGGGAGAAAAAGAAGGTTCTGTGTCATCCCAGAGTAGCTCCATTAGGGGGAAGGGTTAGAAAGACAGAGTGCTCTTAAAAAGAAAAGGAAAACAGGTTTCTTCTCTAGGGTTTAAACAAAAAAGGGCAAAGCCTGTGGAGGAGCCAGCATGGGTCTGCAGTTTGACCCAGAGGGCTTAGCTGCAGAAAGCTCCCTGTGGTTCTCAGCAGTCCTGGCCTAACTGAAACTCCAAGAGGAGAAGACCTGCATTCCAGGCAATGTCCTTTCCACGTCCTAGGAAACAGGAGCTTTACACCGTGCATGGAGAATGCGCTCTGCAGCCCCGGCAGACATCCTCTCTTGGGAATGACTTTCTTACTTAAGCCAAAGACCTTGAAATGGAGACCTCATGTGTAAATATGTGCAAATGTTGAACTAAATTTATCCCATAAAATTTTTAGGAAACAACCTTGCCATGGATACAAGCTGTCGAATATATTATCTGCTAGGGTTAACAGGGTTCCCTTCTGCAGAAATAAATAAATTAAGAGAAAGCATTGAAGGGTTGGCTACTCCAGATTTGTCTTTAATAACATTCCATTAAAAATGACGGAAAGGCCCAGTGCTCACAGTAATTCAGACTCAGAGCTATGCAGTTCCCTTTCAGGCTCATGTCCTCAGATGAGGCTTCTGGGGTTTTAATCACTTTCTGTCTTCTAACTCATCATCCCCCCTCCCCAGCTCCTCTCTCCCTTTTTTTCTTTCATATTTTTTGTCTCTGTTTCCATCTATCAGACTATGGCTCATTTACCTTGATTAGCAGAGGAATTGGTAACACATTTTTCTGTTAAGACTAGTGATTTTTAAACATATGTAGAACAAAAGCTACATAAATCATCTTACCCACAAAAAATCACAGAAATCTGAATTAAAAATATGATATCAAGTTTAATGTCCAGCTAGGCTGGATTAGCACAAGAACTTAATGTGAAACACCAAAGCCACAGGCTTCCCTGATTCCACAGTTTCTAACTCTGTACCATATTTATTACCACTGATGTTAAAAAAAAAAAACAAAGAACGAAAAACATGTTTATTAAAAAGTTGCTACCATCATGGCTCCCTCATTGGAATGGACCTTTGCTCATCTGCGAAGTCTCTAGTCGGTCACTTGTTTCATTTGTTAGAGTCACTTCAAGCACTGGATGAGCTTTCAATATTTTATTTATGTGTTTTCTTTAAAAGACAACTGCTTATGATATGTTTATGACAGTATTTGAAGGGAAAGTGTTTGCCACCCTCAGAGAGTTGAAGATTCCTGTTTGCAGGTGTCTTAGCTAGGCTTACTTTTGTTGTGAGCAGACACTATGAACATGGCAACTCTTATAAAGGAAAACATTTAATTGGGGTTGGCTTACAGTTTCAGTGGTTTAGTCCGTTATCCTCATGTCAGGACACGGTGACATACAAACATGGTGCTGAAGAAGGTGCTGAGAGAGC